>NC_056751.1:502452010-502644510 GCF_019279795.1 Protopterus annectens | reverse complement strand
AATTCCTAGGACTGTTGTTCCTCCTGGGGCTATTCAGTTCTGATGTATGTACATCCGTACACCACCTTTATGCCTTGAGTGGGAAGTACACATGTGATGCACAGTGTCTATAATATCCTAAGGCTTTAGTATACTGGTCATTTGTTGGACTACCCTTGGCAGGGAATCCCTTTTGTAAAAAATACTGCAACAGTGAAGAGAAGGACCTCTACCATTATTATAAGATTTTACACAACTGTACTTTTCAATTAATCCCATTTTAATACACTGTTAATATGTATGGTTTAGCCCCAGCTGTAGCAGCATGCTAGAAGTTGTTGGTCAGTCAGTATCTAATGCCATTTTACTACAGCAGCAGCTAAATCATACAAGCCGTAGTTATATTAGAAATGGTCATAAATTGAATACAAAGAAGTGCAGCCTTTCACCTGTGGTAAACAATTTTTGACAACAGCGTACGGTATATATGTATATACTCCCCTAAAGATTGGGTCCTTCATAGACAACTCCATATCCTTTGACTACCTTTTAGCAGCAGTAGTCAGGAAATCTTTCTATCTAACTTAACTAAAAACTAAAGGTATCTATCATTCAGGTCCAAAGAAGTCATCATTCCACTCTTCTCTGCCCTGATCAGACCTGTTAGATAATGGCCACTTTAGTAGGTGCCTATGCAAGTACTCCACTTAGCTAACTAAAAAGATTACCGGACTACAGAGTTTCAGCTACCAAGGCAGGATTGAAACTCTCTCTCTCTTTGCTCTATGTCTTAGACTCCTGGGTGCTAATTTACATCTAGCATTCCATGATGCTATGGATTCAACTCTGCTTGATCTCTTAGGTCTCAACAAGCAAATGACTCTACAAGTACCCAAACTAATGACTTAAACCTTCACCTACAAATAAAAAGACACATTGGAGGGACATATTTATTACACAATGCTTCCCTATCTCGGGAATACAGAGTTAGACCTTTATTTCCTATAAGGCAGACCTTAGCAATTGGTTGAGCAGCCATATGTTCACATAGGGCTTGCATTTTTCCCTCCATGAGGCAGAAGGTGCCGTATGAGGGTGGAAATTGGCAGGCAGTAGATTGCTGTCTAAGAATTGACTTTGCCTTGTGAACTGTGGGAAATCTATTTACTACAAAAATAGATCCTACCTATTCCCTTTATCCATTACTTTCTGTTTTTTAATAACTTTTTACTTTTGTGTGCTCTTAGTGTTACCATTCATTTTGCAGGATACAGTATCTACATAGTTTTCAAATTGAATAAAATTATATGTAGGTTACTTAAGGTTTTTTTGAATGCACTGTCTCATGTGTGGCTTTCTATTGTAGTTTTAAGGAAAAATTATTTTTTCTTATTTGGTTATATTTTAATAGTATGGTGACAGTTATTTTATGTTTTTCTATGTGATTTTTTTTTACCTCTATGCCTGTCATCTATCAAGACCCCCCCCCCCCAACACAGATGGAAACATCACTTTCATTCTCTTAAAAACATTTCACAAGGAATCGGGGAAAGAGCTGTGTGAAGGATGCTGTTATTCATACAGACCTGGGGTATGTGTAAAGGATGCTGTTATTCATACAGACCTGGGGTATGTGTAAAGGATGCTGTTATTCATACAGACCTGGGGTATGTGTGAAGGATGCTGTTATTCATACAGACCTGGGGTATGTGTAAAGGATGCTGTTATTCATACAGACCTGGGGTATGTGTAAAGGATGCTGTTATTCATACAGACCTGGGGTATGTGTAAAGGATGCTGTTATTCATACAGACCTGGGGTATGTGTGAAGGATGCTGTTATTCATACAGACCTGGGGTATGTGTGAAGGATGCTGTTATTCATACAGACCTGGGGTATGTGTAAAGGATGCTGTTATTCATACAGACCTGGGGTATGTGTAAAGGATGCTGTTATTCATACAGACCTGGGGTATGTGTGAAGGATGCTGTTATTCATACAGACCTGGGGTATGTGTGAAGGATGCTGTTATTCATACAGACCTGGGGTATGTGTAAAGGATGCTGTTATTCATACAGACCTGGGGTATGTGTGAAGGATGCTGTTATTCATACAGACCTGGGGTATGTGTGAAGGATGCTGTTATTCATACAGACCTGGGGTATGTGTGAAGGATGTTGTTATTCATACAGACCTGGGGTATGTGTGAAGGATGCTGTTATTCATACAGACCTGGGGTATGTGTGAAGGATGCTGTTATTCATACAGACCTGGGGTATGTGTGAAGGATGCTGTTATTCATACAGACCTGGGGTACTTTGTTTTGGTTAGAGTCCCAGTAATGACTATGTTTGCATTATTCCAAGCCCAAACCTACTCCTAGGTAGGGGAAACATAATCTGCTTCACTGGAGACTCAGAATTCCTTCCTTATGCAAGTGCATACTTCCACACAGCAGTGTTGAAGGCTACCACCAGTTATGGCTCAGTGACCATAATGCCTCCCCCCAGGTATGCCTTTGCATTGCTGCCCCTACTCTGAAGGGTTGTGACTGGATCCTTGCATGGCTGGATCTAATCTGTCCTCTCGCCCAAGGGTAACTATGGCCATTCTCCCTTTCCAGCTGTTTTTGACACCAAGTGAACTTTGGTCACCTGACCAAATGCTGTTTTTTTTATCTGTCTATGCTACCACAGATGTGATATTTATTGTATTATGCATTTGTTTTGCAGCTTAACTATATTTTGTTTGACATTATTCAGTGAACATTGTTAGTATTGGGTCCATTTTGATGTAATTACATTTTCAAATTGGCTGGTTGTAATCTGCATTTTCTTTATATATGTCATTTAAATTTCTTTATATTTCATTCATATTATCTGACTGTGGTGTGTATGTGTGTGTTTGTGATCATTTTTGTGGTCTTCATAACAATATTTTTCATGTATGATGGTGTGGGCAGAGTGATAATAAATGCTTGAGGATACAGGCGGAGTGGTCATACCTCTCAAATGTCCAGATTTTCGCAGAATGTCCAGATTTTTGCCTCATAATTTTGGTGTCTTCCTCATAACATTTGTACTTGGGGCAAATCATTGAGGATCGATGTCACTAAATAATGATTTTCAGACTTTTCAGAAAATGTATGTTAACACAAATCCTTTTATTCTAACAACTTTCAAAATTTAGTAGAGCAATATTTTATCTGTCCCTATTTTTGGCCCTTTATCCCCTCATTATTTTAGGCCTTGTCCAGATTTCTTGTGCTAAGAGTTTGAGAGGTATGGGAGTGGTACTATATATATTTTTAATGAGTGGTGTGTTTAGTTATGTCTTTTTATGTCTGTAGCTACTTACTGTAGTTTGCACATATATATGTTGCCACGTGTATGTGTCTGTGACTACGTGGTAGTGGTTTGCTCACTGTTATACTACTATCTGTTGAAGCCCTTCTGGCTTGGACTTGGATATTTGCCTCAGTTACTGAATTGTAGTACCATAGCTGATGACAGCTTTAGCAGTTAGTCGACTAGTCTATAAAACAAGATGCTGCTTATATTCTTGCTCTGTTGCTCATTTGCATAATTCTACATACAAGTTTATCTCTTGTATGTCAGCTGTACTCTGTAAACATTGAAACGTGAATAATTTTATTCCATCAATTTTCCTGTCTACTGGGCATATGCACTGCACTCATTATGGATGAATTCCACTCTTAGTTATTGTAGATTTGCTTATTAACTCAATTAGTATACTGTTCTTTTCAGATGTAACCCAGCCTATAATCTTTCATTACATGTAAACAATGCAGTTCAATCTATCACAGTGTCACAGTGAATAACTGTTATTTTTAAAACTGAGATATAGTAGCATGCGATGTGAATGATTAGTATAAGGAACAATTTATCTCTCAGTGATACTTTTATTATTTGATATCAACTGTATTCTCTCAATGACCATGGGATAGCTGCAGCATATTTATTTATTTTATTTTACATTTGTTTACTGGGAAAGTCCGACTTGGAACAAAGCCTATTTTCAATGGAGGCCCAAGGAGAAATGCTCCAGATGTATGTCTTTGTAATGTGGGAGGAAATCGGAGCACCTGGAGAAAACCCACTCGAACGCAGGGAGACATGCAGACTCTGCACAGAAGGCACCCCAGCCGAGAATCAAATTGGAGAACCTCTTGCTGTGAGGCCACAGCGCTACCGATACACTATATATATACATATATATATATATATATATATATATATATATATACACACACACACACACACACACACACACACACACACACACACACACACACACACACACACACACACACACTCTCTTACATTTCCTCTCACATTACAGACATGCCTGCATATGATCTAGAGGACTAATAATTCATGTAGTGATATTATCAGACCACTTGGAAAAACACTTAATTGGTACATGGAAGATATTTGAACTCTACACAGAAGGAATTATTGACAGAAAATGAATCAGGAAACCTTGTATGTTAATTTTATGTTTAATTCCATCTACAGTAATATATTTATGGATTGCAAAAGTTAAATGAACTGTTATGTAAACAATTGAACTAAGGAACATCTTGGGCAAAAAAACGACTGAGTTATAATTAAATTAACAAAGAAGTTAAAGGAAGGCAGAATGAACAGATTTTGACTGCACTATGAAGTAACTGTAATAGGTCTTAAATTAATCAACAGCACCAATATTAAATCAGAGAATCCAGTTAAACTCTGTCCTCATCATTAGAATAGAATTTAAACACAAATTGGTAGTCAGTCTATACTATACTCATTCTGTTTAAATAATAAATGCAAGATTTGATCACAAATGATTTTGGTCATTAATATGAAGAAGCAGCAGTTAGTGGAAGATGACTGTAGAATAAATAAAGCATGCATAGCTTGATTCATTAGCTTGTTGGAAGACTAAAAATTAAAACTGTGACAATGCATATAGGGAAAGACAAGGCTGCATTACGCTTATCTGCAGCACAGACAGAAGGTATATAAAAGTAACGCAGAAATCAATTCAAGGCACACTATAGTAGGACACAAAGAAAACAAATATAATGGGATTTTTTATTTGTTAAAAGGAACATGAGGTGGAAGCAAGAAAGAAAGACAGCAGCAGTGAGTACAGAAACTGAACTAATCAAGTCTAGTGAAGTGTATGCAATGACATGCTCATACACAGGCTAACCAGTTCTATAGAATGCAGTGGGCTTTGCTAAATACCAAAACATGGTTGAATGGAGAAACTGCCAGCTAATATTGGTGTGTTTTCAGACTAAAGATAAGCAACTGAATGAAAGAAGCCACGCAAAGCATTCACAAAGGGTTTATTGTCATTAATATGCATTTTTATCCTTGTAGGTGATTAACCCAGTAGTGTTGCAGATAAAATGTGATGTAGAACTAGGTAGTGCAGTTTTTCATTATAAAATGCTTAGCCACAAATGGCAGTTCTGAATACCTGACCCCAAATTATTTAAAATACTCATAGCTAACTGATGTTTAACTTAGTTGGTCAAGCATGATAAAACTTCCAGTTTTAAAATTTTCAGGTCCAGAATTTTGATATGCCCTCATAAATGAGCTAGCTAAAGATTAAAATGGTTACAGAACACTACAGATTACCATCAAGTGTAAGCAAAGCTATGAGACTCCTACTCCACCCATCTTCTTCGGC
The DNA here is from genome assembly GCF_019279795.1 of Protopterus annectens. Taxonomy (NCBI): domain Eukaryota; kingdom Metazoa; phylum Chordata; order Ceratodontiformes; family Protopteridae; genus Protopterus; species Protopterus annectens. The sequence goes on along the minus strand of NC_056751.1, from coordinate 502,638,819 downwards.
TTTGTCATGATTAGAATAATGTATACGCTGCTCTCATAGCTTCACAGGTAAGTCCTGAGCTAGCTGAACTCTTGGACCATTTTAAGCCTAGCCCCCTTTTAAAGGTGAGAATCAAACCTTGTATCTATTGGGTAAACACCTTACCCTTTATACTAGCCTCCAATCCATTACCCTTGGTTTTCCAAGGGACACAGTGGTATCAGTATAAGCTTGTCAGACAGTCTGCCTTTGTGACTGACATACTAGTGTCAGAGAATTATATGTTGTTATCAAGGAGTCAAGCAGGTGAGAGTTATTCTACCCACTCAGTAAAGAAACTGAAACAGGTCAGATTTGTGTTTATATAGCTTTCTTAAATCTTCATTTAACCATCAAAAACAGCAGCATATAGCAATGACATAGAACAATGCAAAATGATCAAGTAAGGTTAAAATTAGAAATTTTAACCACTGTATAACACACACACACACACACACACACACACACACACACACACACACACACACACACACACACACACACACACACACACACACACACACACACACACACACACGCACTACCTATGGAAGGCAGTCAAGAATTCTGGTTTTGATTTCTTTCCCTCCTCTCAATCTTACCTAAAGTCCACATTTGACAATTTGTCTTTTTGTCTTTATAATCCATGTCTATTGCAGTATCCATTCATTGTTTATCTCATAATTAGATAAGTACACTAGTCAAAAATTCCTTTTCAGGCATGTCATAGGCCATAATGTTTCTAGAACCTTCTTTAAACACTATTTGTCTGTGTTGAATGTTAATTGCACTGGAGATGGACTGCATCCGCATTGAGAGACAGGAACAGATATTAGGCAGCAGGCACCAAGTATAACTTCAGTGTATAAAATTAATTAATTCCGTTTTCAGTAGGTTAATTTGTTTAACTTTAACATGTTGCATGAATAGTGTCTGCACACAGAGCATTTCTGATTCTGAGACACAGTGAGTGAGAGAGTGAAAGACTGAGAAATTCTACAGCCTGCATAGTATACAAATGGTGTAATGAGCAAAAGTATTAAAATGAAGGTTTCTGCAGAAGCAAATGAGGATGAACAAGACTCTGGAGTGATTCAGAAATATATATTTACCACAAGTACATTCACTAGCTTGTACAGTTCATGACCACAGCACAATCCTGTAGTTACAGGGCACAAATTGTGGAACAATGTATTAAGTAGTTTTAGTAGTAGAATTAACAAATCTGTATAAGACAATAGGCTGTACTCATGACTGGTAGTCAGGGTGTTGTACATCACCACCATCAGACACTCTAAGTGACCATTTACTAACCTTTCTTCTCAGAAATCAGATATGTACCCCTAATAATATCATAATCGAACACATTCCCAGCAAAAAAAAAAAAAAAAACACTTATTCCCCTCCCCCTTCCCCCCACTAGATTCAATATACTACTACATCAATGTGACTGGTCATCTTTAAATTTCCTCTAGTTGGACCTGACCTCACAGTTCAATACTTCACCAATACGCTCCTCAAGATATTAACCTAGCTCCCATAAGGAAAATATGCACCAAAACTAAACAATTACCTTGGCTAACTAACGACATCAAATTACTACTCCAGCAAAGAGCTAGAGCCTGGTCACTATACCAAAGTTCCAAAAACAAAGATAACCTCATTGCACATCAGCAACTAAGAAACCAAGCCAAGAAACAAATCAACTGTAATAAAAAGTCATACTTCAGTCAGCCCAACAAAAACACCAGAACAACCCCCACCTCCCCCAAAAAATTTTTTTTGGCAAAATATCAAACAACTCCTAAATCCTGGAAGTTCCACTACTGCAGCACCAACCACCAAAAATACCACTGATTGTATAGCATCCCATTTCAATTCACACTTCATAAACTGTATAACTTCCCTCATGAACAACAATATTAACTCACCCCTAGCAGTACCCAGCTCTACAGAATCTAAACCTAACTCCTTCTCTATTAAGCCCATACAAACTAACTACATAAAAAACTCCTAGCCAAATTAAAATACTCAATCAGCTCCCCAACAATTTTCTGAAAATAGCTGCTACTTCCATCTCTTATCCAATCTCAATACTAATCAACTACTCCATTTCTGAACAATATGTATCTATCGTCTGGAAAATATCTCCTATCATCCCTCTACCCAAAGGTGGCCCTCCACAGACTTCTCAAACTATAGACCATTTATGTTCTTCGTGTTTCACTGTTGCAGTCATCACATTGGGGTTATCTGCACAGCATCCGACACAGAAATCCCAAGACTCTGGTATTCAGGCCGGCTGAGGGCTACCTGCAAGCAGGTAACCTAAATGTGATGACTGCAACAGTGAATACACTCAAAAATCTACATTTATATTAAGTGTACACAACTGTACTTTACTGTCTGTTCCATAGCCAAAATTCTAGAAAAATGCATCCATCAAAAACTCCTAGATTATTTTCTTAAGAATAACCTCTTATGCAATTCTCATCATGGTTTCCAACACAAACGCAGTTCTAAGACCGCACTAATAAGTTTCACAAATACTGTAAACCTCCTCAGAAATCAAGGCTATCTCATCTTGTCTATTTTCCTTGATATGTCTAAAGTTTTTGATACAGTATCACAACAAAAACTTATCAACAAACTATCACCATACAAGCTCAGTCAAACTTCTGTGTCTTGGTTACACAGCTATCTTTCTAAGAGACAACAGTCAGTCAAATGGAAAAAACAATCTCTCCCCTTTCCTACCCATCTCTGTTGGAGTTCCCCAAGGCAAGATGCTTGGACCACTCCTCTTCATCATACTTACCAATAACCTCAGCACTGCCACTCAGCTAGTCTCTATTGTTCAATACGCTGATGATTTCTCCTCATTGGCTCTGCCCCTATACTTCTTGAACTACAAGAAAAGAACAAAATCATTCCATGACATATAAAGCTATCTCACTGCCCACCAACTCGTACTCAACCCAAACAAAACAAAGCTAATGGTCTTCTCCCATACAAAACCTAAAAACAACCACCCCACTCATTATCTACTCCTCCAACCACACTAAAATCGACCCAGTCGATCAAACAAAACTTCTAGGTGCCACAATTGATAACTGTCTAAAATGCGACAAACATATAGCGCTAACAATCAAAAAGGTCCACATTAAACTTGGCTCACTCTACAGGGCTAAACCATTTCTTACCAACAACTCCAGACTACATACAGCCAGATCCTACCTACTATCCACCCTCCTTTCCTCTTCCCAAATCTTTACCAACCTACGTAAGACAGATCTAAATAAACTAGAGACCTCCTATAACAAAAGAGCCAAGTTTGCTTCAAACCAACCCCATAGATCACACCACTGTACCACACTTCAAAAACACAACTGGATTGAACTACCCAACCTATTATCTCTTAACTACATAATAACTGCCTACAGCATCATCCACAAACCTGCAAACTGCCCTGTTCTCAAGGACCTAGTTCAAGTAAATACAAACCTCAGGTCACTAAGATCCTCTGATAAATTACTTCAAATGGTAACTAGATCCAATAACAACTATGGAGACTCCCTATACTCTAATAAAATATCCAAAACCTGGAACTTATTACCCCAACACATTCTAAGTAACACAAACTGTCACAAATTTAAGCTACTTCTAAAAGAACACTTAATCAATCATTGTCTATGCTCCTGCTCATTACCTGGCTAATTACCCCAGCTAGCTCTCTCTTACCCTAGTTAGGTGTGCATTCTAATATATACCAAATACTACTCTCCTATAGTAAGCATGTCTTTTTCTAACTTAATAACTATGTTAAAGTCATAAAGCTATAGCTATCTGTCATCTATCTATTCCTAACTATATATTCTCTGCTGAAATATGTTGTATTGTTACCATGTATATATGCTGTAGTGTAAAATATGTAACTGCCCACCATGTATATACATGCTAATGTATTTCTGTCATTCTTGCACCATGTATACAATATCCTTCTGTACGTCACTCTACTTTATCTATATTTGTTGGAGCTTTTCTCCCTGGGTCTCTGCTGAAAATGGGCTCCTGGCCCAGTCAGACACTACCAGGTAATTAAATGTAAAATAAAAAATAAATAAATTCTCTATGCCACGTGTAATCCAGCTTTGACTAACATTTCATACCTCCACAACACTGACTTTGTGGACTGACACCATGTGGATAGTCACCATTAAAGAGATAGTTAAGGTCTGTTGCCTCATCTGCAGATCCATAGGATAGATGGAATATCTGTCATTGTGGACACCAAGGTACATGTGGCTTTGTAAATACTAGGTACAGAGATTATTTGTCAACCAACAGGGAACAAAATGGGTTTATCTTAGGAAACTGACTCAAGAATACTCTACCAGTTCCTTGATGCTGTGCTACTGAACGTGGGGCAGCATATGTGGTATACATGTACCACAGAGAAGAAAGCCAACAGACAGGCTTTATATGACATTGCCTATTTCCTTGAGGTACTGGAGGCCATAAAATCCACCCATATTTTAATAAATGTCCCATCTTAGAACCAGGAAAAAAGTTGTATTCAGCACAAAGGTTTTCCCTCTATAGGCTTTCAGTTGGTCTGTAATACACAGGATATAATATACAATGTGTTTGCAGACCACCCAGGTAGCTCCCATGACTCCAATATATGTCACACATTTCACTTATGTTAGAGGTCTGTGTAGGGATATTTTATCCAGAGGCATCTTTCTGGTGATGCCAAATATGCCCTGGAGTCAAGGTTAATGACCGGTATCAGAAATCCCCAGACGATGTTAGACAATGGCTATAACTATGCCCTGAAATAAACCAGCTTACTATTGAATGTGTATGTGTTTGGCTTACTGAAGGCCTGCTTCCACTCTCTGGATGTCTCAGGGGAGGAGGTGCCAGTTGCACTAGGACTGTACCACAAGCAGCAAGTTATTTTCAATCTGTGCTATGTTACATAATATCATTGTACACAAACATTTAAAACAAGGCAGACACATTCAAGAGGAAGAAGTCCCACATCTAGCTGTATAGGAGGAGGAGTCTAGTGAGGAGTCAGTAGAGGAGAAGACAAGATGGGAGGACTATATCAGATGTAGATAGTCGCAATATGCCACGGCAGTGGCTTTATCATAATTATAGCCCAGAATAAAGATCCATAAAGTAAATTAAAATGACACATGCAGACCTTCATCTGGCCTGTGCTAAGCCATGCATAGACTGGTCACACTATGCATCAGACATCAGCTACCAAAATAACAGAGAACAGAGAGCAGAACACAGCTGTCATCAGGTATGACACCAGACAATCAAGTGGCATCCATGGAAAATTTTTATTGTGTGTGTGTTTGTGTGTTTCTTAATCTAGATTTTTGATACTTGTGTCAAATTTGGAGGTGTTAAGTGCATCGGGCATTGAAGAGTACAGTCTCCATTGCTGTCTGTGTGTGTGTGTGTGTGGGGGGGGGGTTGGACCTTTTGGACATTTGAGTATGTGTATGTTTGTTGAAGATGCAGCAAAATGGTGAAATCAGATGTTGCAGTACTGCAGTGATATCTTGCAGACAGGTTCAGGATACCTAGAGGAGATGTTTGTACAGACTATGCCCATGGAAGCACCCTCTCCACTGATAGCCGCAGCCACTATCCAGACCTTGCTTACAGGAAGGATTGCTTTGTGCTGACCAAGGTCTTTCCCTTGTATTGTCATCCTCACCACTGTAGACAGAGGTAGATTGGCCATGGGTGGTGTGTATACCACGATGTCTGAACACAGAGCAAATCTGGTTTGTGCAACTTCCAAATGTAACATGTTCATGATGTCACATATGTGGGACATGCACTTCTGGAGGTCATCACACATGCACCTCATTAAACATCTCCCTCCTGGTAAAAACTGTATTGGTGTTAGCCTGTCCCTGTTTACTGGCCTGACATATCTGCTGGGTTTCAGACATTGAGACAATCGGTTTGAGTGGGGCAACACCCACTGCATGTATCACCAACAGCACAACATTGACCCTGATTGTTCCATGCTCATTGTAGGTAGTGACAACCACAGATAAATGCACCACAGGGGGGATAGCCAAGTAGACCTCCTCATAGCTAAATACTAAGCTAGTTGCCCTTGTGGGCCTATTTAAGCCTATCCAATTTCCCTTTCAAAGGTGAGAATCAAACCCTGTTTATCCTTTTGTGATGTAAACACCTTAACAGGTGGCCGCCATAGCAAGAGAATCTCTGGTTTGATCCTTAGCTGCGGTGCCTTCTGTGCGGAGTCTGCATGCTCTGGTTTCCTACCACATCCCAAAGACATGCTGTAGGTGGATTGGACACTCTAAATTGGCCCTAGGCATGAATGTGTGTGCGTGTGTGTGCGCGCGCGCACGAGCGAGCATGTGTGTGTGTGCGTGTGCCTTCTGTGGAAGGTTGTGCACTGGGCTGGCAACTTGACACCGTAAAACTCCACTGCCAATCATGAGCAGGCAGGTGATCTGCTGTGGCAACCCCTAACTGGGAAAAGCCAGAAGTAGATGTAAACGCCTTAACCATTATAACAATCTCCAAACCCTTAATTTGCTGTCTGTGACTTTCTGTTCTTGGTTTCCCTGTTTGCCTAGGGTGCAGTTTGCAGGATGAAAGGCTGTATCCATAACTGGGGTGGAAATATGGACTCCCTATTGCACGTATCCAACATCATAATCCCATGCCATGCCACTGTTTCACTGCCATCATCATCAGAGTCTGCTTCATCTCTGACATCAGGCAGCAGTATGTCACAATGGAAGAGTGTATTATTATTATTATTATATCACCTGTAAAGACACCAAAAAAAAAAAAAAAAAAACTATCCACAGAAAGTAAGAGCTGTCACCATTATTTTAATCCCAATGAATGAAGGAATGTGGTTTTCTGTAGTGGCAAGTCTGATTAACAGATAACATACCTTGTACTACTGTTCTCTGCATCTGAAGCTCTGATAATCCTGCAAAAAAATGTTGCATTTAATCTTCACTACACTATGCATTTATGTAACATGCAGATATTTGTTGTAAAGAAATACCTACATGGAGCATCTCTGATGGAGATTTTTGGTGGGTGGTTAAGCTCAGCTCCTACATCAGAGACTCCGCGATGGCCTTTGCACGACTCAGAGGCACCTTGCAAACAGGCAAGGAACTTTTCCATCTCTGATAAAGGTAGTTCATTTGAGGGTTGCCTCCAGTTCCCCTCCGTTCCTGGGCCAGGAGGATTGCATGAGATTTTTGCAGCACCAATCATGTTGGTGGCCTGTCTTTGCTGATAATTTCTGCCATGGCCACTAACAGCCTCATGTCAAGATGTTCATGAAAGAGCTGGTTACATTACTCATAGCTGTTCATCAGCTGACTATGCAGATCAAAGGTTTACAGCAAGATCTCATTCACTGCATGGGAAAGTTGTATTTTTGCTCCTTCCCACTTCCTGGCATCCTGCTGTGGAAGGGAATGCATAATGTATGAGGATAAGTGCATTAGTCTGTGTCAGATGGCAACCCTGATACAATGTATGGTTTCTTTGTGCGATACACATACGTGGCAGTAATATATTATGTAACCAGTAGCACACACAGACTGTATACTCATAAACAGTAATTGTGTTCTGGTTGTTCTGTGTCCCCCTAAAAAAATTGGAGGCAGGGGGTGGGGGTCAGTCAAGAGCCACTGTTAAATCCCAGTAATGCAATGGCTAGAACTGCCTGAACTGAACTATGTCCTGGCTTTGATAGCACAGAGGTTTAATCATGGATGGCTAATATTTGTATATCTACAGACAGGTACTGCACATTGATGTGGATGGCTAATATTTGTATATCTACAGACAGGTACTGCACATTGATGCACTGATAGGATTCTGTTGAGGGCAAAGCCAGATCACTGACATAGCAGGCATTTTCCTTAGTAGGACATGGTGCATTTCTGCTGCAGCCAGATTGTTGGATTATGCCTGCGTTTATACATGACTATTTAAATTAAATAAAATGTAAAAGTAGCTTAGAAGAATACCAAAGTCCAGTAAGAAGTAAGTTAGTTGTCCTCAGATATATAATATGTAGGAAACATCTGAAGAACATTGTAAAATAAGAGGGTTATTGCTGCCAACAGATGCTACTTCTGCATATAATGCTAATCTGTATTCTTATTCTTCATGTATAATTGGACATTCCTTAGGGTACTGTAGTAAAGCAATTCAATGATTGGTACTATAGATTGCTGCCAATGTGCTGTATCAATCTGTTCATATCTGTTGGTCGCAATAGTAAGCAGACCATGCTAATTAATTGCTAGCAAAGTTCTTAACCTGAAAATGTATAGCGTGAAATGTATTTTAATTTTTTTTGCCATTATTTATTTATTTTTGTACTTATGTATTTTATTTGTGGTGCTGAAAAGAAGCTGCTGGCAACACAGCTGTGACTTTCCAGTATGCAGACTTTTTTGGCAGGGCTGTGAGGGACTGAGCTTGTGTGGTGGAGTTACTTCTCTGGACCCTGACCCTTATTTCTCACATGCTCTTGATAGAGTCAATACCTTGTGAATTGATTGAGAAAAGTGAAACAGGATATGTTCTTATTGGTTTCTTCAAACAAACCAATGGAATAATGCCTACTCTAAGTGTATAGTAAATGTACACCATTCTGAGAGAACACACGACAGACATAACTCACACCTTCTTCTTCCTAATTTTAGCTTTCCTACCAATATTCTGGCAGCTTTAAATATTGACAGGGATTCCTAAAGGTTACCACAAAGTGTAGACTACCGGTACACTTAGTGTAACCTGAGTGACTAGAGAGCACAAAGAATATGACAAGAATGTTCTTGAATACATATTGTGTACACTTAGTGTAGGTTTTATTGAATCTGACCCATGGTTTATTTACTTGTACCTTCTCATGGATTTTAAAACCTACATTGGTACTGTGTGCATGGGCCATTTGACCAAGGACTTGCCAAAACCCTATCTCTCTCCATGCTGCTTCTAATTGTGTGCACTATTTGGGCTGAATTTTCCTAAGTGATTGGTAATCAAAGTAATTTGGTTGCTATTACTTGTTGTGTGCTCAGTCCACTGACTTGAGTTTGGGTCTCTTGCTGAGTTTTTACCCATCATGATAGAATAACTGCTGAAAGCTTTAGTAAACCTCAGAGTGAAGACTAACAAAACATAGTGCATCTATAAGAACAGTTGGTGGGATTAACATATGTAATTGTTAGCCCAAATAGTGTACCTACCATTAAAAATCTAAGTAATGAGGGTCGACACAGAATCATATTTGGTAGCATTTGAAATATATGTCACCTTAGAGAATTGAGGCAAAGCAGAGTTAGTCAAAATATTTTCTTCATTGCTTACAGATAAAGCATGGTCAACCCACATGGACACAGAGGAGACTGAGTGTACTGACTGTCAAAAAAAAATTAGCCAAAGCTCAGGTAACTTCTGCAAGCCATAGATTTTTACATCTGGAATTCTAATACTGTTAAACCAGTTTCAGCACTTAAGCATGGCATAAAACATATGCAAATGTTGTGGTTAGAACCTGACATTAACACTAAAATGAAAATGTTAGAAATTCAAGCAGTGGACAGAACTTAGATTGCTATATAGCAATATGAGTCACTGGGTATTGCTGTGTGATTCCAAGAACTCTGACAGGCCAATGCATTTAGTGGAACATTCATTAGTGAATGACACGTTGTTTAAAACTAAATTGTCCAATTGTAAATCAAAAGTTGCAGTAAGAAATGTGCAGTTTCCTGTAAAACAAGCAGTAGTAAATTGAGACTGTTTTTTCAGTTGTGGATGGAGAATTCACATAATCAGATTCTGTTGCCCTAGGCCATAAGAGAATTCTAGTAGAAGAAATGTGAATATTCATACATTTGCTGCAAAGTGAAATTGTTCTTGTGGGGTGTGATAAAATTAAAGTTAGAATTAATGAATCAGCATTACATCATTGTATTATCCCAAGCTAGTAAAATTGTACCATATTTTTGAAGGGAAGTTCACGCTTTGCTATATTCAGTAGCATGATTTGATATGTACACATAAGGTCAGAAATAAACAAAAGGTGGATGTGCTATGCAGTCATGGTGATGGAAAGGAATATTTCCTTACATGTGAAGAATTTCAAACATTCTAGGAAAACGTTTGTCTCACTGCAGCCATCGTTCCTGAATTGAATTGTGTTATAATAGAAAAGACTGGAGAACGCCCAATTTACAGAATTTAACTTAATGAGATTTGGAATTAGTATTAGTAACCTGTGTGGAAAGCAAATTTCTGTGTATGTAGCAAGGCCCTTTTGTGATGAATGAAAGAAGAAAAAAATGCACTGAACTATAAAGTTAGACAGTAAGGAAAGATAGGGTGGTAGAGCAAATCATTCACATCAGTGTACTAAACCCACAGGAAGAAGTAGAAAGCTCTGTAGTTAGCTTGCAAGCTGAATGTCATACAGGAGAGACCACAGAAGTTTTACCTAAAGTTGTTGCTGGTCTTTCGGCTTTTTCCTGGTAAGGGGTCGCCACAGCGGAACTCCGGTCCGCTAATGATTGGCAGTAGATTATTTACTAAAACGCCATGGTGCCAGCTCGACGCCCAACCTTCAACGAAGGCACGCCCATTTACGCACGCATGTCTTTCGAACCCTACCCAACCGTGGGGAGGACATGCAGACTCCACACAGAAGGCACTCCCAAGCCAAGTCAAGAATCGAACGGGAGAACCTCTTGCTGTGAGGTAACAACACTACTGCCGTACCACTAAAGTACAGCATAAACAATCCTTGGCAAAAGTACAAAAATAGTTGATATGATAATTTTTAAATAACATAGTTTTAGAGATGCCTTGGAGTGCTGAACTGATAGAAGAGAACAAAAAGGTAATACTCAATGTGAATGTTAGATTGAAATTTCCCAGAGTCACAGAAGCAATTGAAGAAAATTTCAAAAGATGCTCAAAATAAGAGTAATAGAAGACTCGCAGATTCTGGAGGAGCAACCTCTTAGTGCTAGTTCCTAAACCTGATGGAAGTATCAGATTCTATTAATAACTATAGGAAATTGAATGACATTTTAAAAAGTTGATAGTTCACTCATGCTCTGGAATGATCAGCTGATAGAGAACTTTAGAAAACACAGATTCTTGACAACACCAAACTTGAAATAGGGGTATCGGCATATTCTGCTTTCCCCATCTTTACTTAATTGTTTATTTCAGTTTAACTGTATAGGCGGACTGATCAAATTGACCATTTTCAGCTACAACTTGGGCTCATGAAAGTTAATAGATACAGAATCACATACAGAGAGCAATTCACATTGTGATTGTATAGTAAAAATAAAGGTCAGTGCAGTAGCAGACAGTCGCATTAGATGCAGTAACAGACAAAAAGCATTGCTTTCTTCACATTACATACAGGATATATACATTATTCAGCTACCAAAGGGGAAAAAAACTTTTTTTAAACCCTGAAGCTGTGTTTCATTATAGAGTGCTACTATTTGGTCTATGTGGAGCTTCAACCCCTTTGAGACTGACAGATAAAGAGTTGGCTTCTCACAAAGTGTATACTGCTTCATACACAGATGGCATTGTTAACCATTCAGATGACTGGCAGTCTCATTTATCAAAATATTATTTTGATGACTCACTATACAGAGTGTATGCTGCCTAACTATGGACGTGGTTCCTATATCTTGAAGCAGCACACATTTCCTTTGGCATCATTTAGACAAATACCTAACAAACACCTGGTTCTAGACTTGTCTCCACATGTGACCTAAATAAGCTCCTAATGACAGCTAACTAAATTGTTTTACTAAAGTTCAAGGCTACATACTAACTACTCAGCTGCATACCTTGTTCCATATTTCTAAGGTACAGTAAAGAGCAATTGTTTGTAAATTAAGAAAAGCAAAGTGTTTTTTGTTTTGTTTACTCAAATAAATTTGTCTATCTCCACTCTATTTACACACACACACACATATATATATATATATATATATATATATATATATATATGTGTGTGTGTGTGTGTGTGTGTGTGTATGTGTTTTCAGTGATTTTTAAGAACTAAGGTATGGTGTATGTATGTATGTATATGTGTTGCCTAGGAAAGTGAAGTGATCAATGAAGACCCATTTTAAGTACTGAGTGTGACGTAGAACCATGTAATAAAACATATTTAGCTAACAACATTAGTCTATTGTTCATTCAAGTAAGATGTTATGCATTAGACAAACAGCAATCAAACAGGAGGAAAGTTAATAAATAGATGAAATAAGTAATTTTATTTAACAAAACAGCTAAAGGCGCAAAATTCATATGTGTGTATTTATCATGTTAGGAAGCAAAATGAGCAGATACATTCATATAGTAATGAAGAGAAAGACAAAACACTGAAAGCTATTCAAAGTAATGTAAGCTAGGCTTTAATTAAGATTAATGATGAAGCAGATGAAGAAAGGGGCATTTACATGACTTGGGAATGATGTAAAATGTACAGTTATTTCTGTTTAAAAATGAGCAGTGAACAGTTGTCCCGGTCTCCTTCAATAAACACATCACACCAAATGACATTTGAAGACCTTTATTAAATTTCCATAACATAGCTTTCTTCATCAAATTCATTAACTACACTATTCATAACATAACTGATTCTAAAGACAGCCTAACATCCGTGTAATGTTAATCAGGGCAGTGTACCTACTCACCCTGCCCAGTAAGCAGCGTCCATACATCTGCTCGCTTACTTTACTTAGCACCATCCTTGTAATGTTACAGAGCAGCGTACCTACTCACCCTGCACAACAAGCAGGGTCCACACCTCTGCTCGCTTACTTTACTTATGAAGCAGCATCCTATCTCACTTCATACACCATTCAGTGAATTACCTTCCACCAAATAAGCAGCATCCTTACCTCAGCTTGCTTATCTCTTCAGCAAGCTTCCTCCAACTACTCATATTCCTTTCCCCAGATCCTTGAAATGAACATCCAGACACCAGAGGGGGAACAGAAGAGGGCAGGCCTATCCCTCTTCTCCACCAACCAGCCTGACCAGGCTGTTCCCCCTCCCTTCTACCCAAAATTGTTCAACCCACTACTTCCCATAAAAGGAAGGGTCAAACCAAACATCATTTGGTGTACCCATCATTTGTAAAGCACCTTAGAATCCCATCATAAATCCACCTTGCCATACCATCACTGAAACAGACCCTAATAAAACTACCTAAAGTAGAATTACCATGACCACACTGTACCACCAGAACATCCACCAGGAGAATACATACCTTTTTATCCCGCTTCTTTCAAAGCTGAAATCATGGCACAACCTGAATGGATTGACAACCTGTAACCACAAAACCACAAACCGTAACCGCTTGAACTCAAATTGACACCCAGACAAAACTAGTATCAAGTCTCACACCCAGGTCCCTGTTGATTGTAGCATAACCTTATTTGTCAGAAAACCAGCACTGCTTGACCCAGTTCCTGAAAATACTCAACCATGAGTACTCTATGTACCCAGCCATAACAACCCAATTCACTCATTACCAAATCATCTTAATCCCCGTTTGTTAGTGGCCTCTCTCCTCAAAAGCTCTCTTTTTTATGTTACTTATACAAGTAGAAGGTAATTAAGACCTGACTTACAACCACCTTATCCTGCAATCAAGCTTCCTTTAAGCCTTCTAACTCCCCCATAACAATGCACCCATTTTATACAACTATCCCAACACAGTCAACTATCTATCATGCTTCATAAAACCCTACCTACAAAATTCACCCAAACCCCAAGTGAAATGATCCTTGTGCTACTCTGTAAAACCTTAACCTGGTATGTAACATTAACACTACCTACTCATGGGACAAATTTGTCATCCTACAGATACCACCCATTAGGAACAAACTCTGACATCCTGTCCAGCACCTCACTGGCCCTTCCCCCACATACTCTTCAAACAACTGGCTTAGTGACTACAACCACCCCAAGGCTCCAAGAAAGCAAGGATTGAACTTCACTGACTTGCAAAAGCCATATGGCTGTAGCCAAATAAGTTCCTGTGCTCTTATGAATATTGTGACTCTAATCATCCCATGGGATCCCCACACTCCCCATAACCATCCCCATATTTTCCTTTGACCCCCCTACCTACCTTTTCCTTGCTTGTGACCTATAAGAATGCAATAATCAGCTCCCATTAATCAAACACAGAGCTCTAAAATGCCTTACTAAGGTGATTACTCAGACCCCATTCCACTGGCAACATCCATCCTATCAAAACATCACCTTCCAAATCCCCTTTCAGGCCACCACATGATGCAGTCTGCACTTCAGCAATCTGCAAAGAAAAGAAAAAATTCTATGCACACATACCAATTACTTAACATGGAGGCACTGACAAGAACCACTGCCACAGTTCAAGTGTTTGCCAAACTCTGCAGCAAAATATGGCACCAGCACTTTTTTTATATACATACTATAACTCATATCCCCTTGAACAAGAGTGATAAGTGCTACCCGAAGAAAAGAGCCAAACTTGTCTAGCTTATAACCATCCCCGAGCCAGTAGCCTAATAACGTCTTATGATATTAAGAGTGCTGTGACACTCCTTCAACTACCTGAACCCCATCCACACTGACGTGCCTAAATGAGCACTAAATAAAATGCATTACCTGTAACCTCATCAAGCCTGCTGTAGAACCCAAAGTCTTACCTAAGGCCGTGGCTGTTGCTTCTCTTTATTGTTGACTGTAAATGCCCAAAGCCAACTTTCAACCTTAATCTAACATACAGAACAGTTAACAGAACAAATTGTACAACCAATTAACCCTGAGCTCAAAACTCAAATGCCTGTCCTTCTCTGACTAGCAATGTAAATCCTCTACCAAGAACTCAACCACTTTGAAAACCACTTACTTCCATCAGTAACTGTTGCCCACTTGTGCTGCCATGTGTAACCTCCTCGCTCGCCACTGCTTCCATCATCTGCAAATTCAATGTGTATCACCACAACTGGCACTTGGCACACCATCATCTACAAAGAAAAGGAGAAAAGTAAGCCCTCTAATATGTAAAGAGAAAGCTCTACCTTATACCCACCTTTTCCAAATTACACCCACAGCATTCCAAGACCCCATCTGCAAGAAAGAAAAGAGATGTAAATCATCCAAACTACATAAC
This sequence comes from Protopterus annectens, assembly GCF_019279795.1. Lineage (NCBI taxonomy): Eukaryota > Metazoa > Chordata > Ceratodontiformes > Protopteridae > Protopterus > Protopterus annectens. The sequence continues at coordinate 502,623,539 of NC_056751.1, read as the reverse complement.
ACACATTTCAAGACAACTTCAAGGACGACCTATCCTACCAACCTTGGAAGGAATGTACCACCGTCACTCACATGTATAACAAAGCAGCCATAACTGAAGCTATGCCTCCAATGACCCTATCAAATACCCATGATAAATTTAACTGCCAGTCGAGTACATTACAACTAAACCCCAAACATGAAGAGACCTATCAATATCCACTACCCGTGTAGCCTTGTGACAATGCTTATGAAGCTGACTACAAAGTTTTGTAAAATGAATAAACTGACTTGCCAAAAAATGCCAGAATGGATATCATACCTCTCAACTTTTTAGAGCCAAAATCCAGACAAAGCCTAAAATGATGTGGGGACAAAGAGGAACAGATTTTAAACATTGCCCCTAGCAACTTAGCAAATTGACCGAATAATGGGCTTTGTGTTAGCATGAATCCTCTGAAGGATGTGGAGTCTCAAATTCAAATGTTTGTCATTATTCACTGACTTCAACCCTATTTACCAGAAAGCACCTGTTTTAGGAGGAACACACCAAAATATGAAGCAGCATCTGGACACCATGCAAAATAACCTGTACAGCTGAGAGGTATGGTGGATATACAGTGACCGCTTGCAACAACATTTTATGCAGCCCCACATCCACACTACCCAGCCCGCACAGCCTACCACACTACCTCAAGCTAACTCCACACTCTGAGCCTAAAGCCTGCGAAAGAAATTTGCAGTTCTTCAAATGGGCAAAGCATTCAGTGTCCACCACAGCCAAGCACAAAGTCCAAAACCAAAAAGCACCTTCCACAATCAATAATCGAAAACTAATTTCAAAACCATGCTACCTACAAAATAAAAGATTTCACCTTAAAGCTTACACAATGGCAAACACACTGTGTTGATATTTGCCTTCTGTCTAATGCAGGAAATGAATTATTGTTCATGTAATATTTATTTATGTTGTCATGAATTTCATGTATTTCTGAATACCTTGACAACCAAGTAGCACAGGCAGAATTGCTTAGCCTCCCATGTAAGCACTCATCTGTATGAGCAAATGCTGCTAACAGTATGAATGTAATTTTAGTGGTTTCTGAGCTGCTATGTTGTTTACAAAATAGTACAAACATAAGAGTTACTGCGGTACTATGACTATAAAATCCATTTAAGAATTAACTTCAATAATACTATCACTATAAAATGGAGAGATTAATTAAAATTTTTAACTGAGTTCTGCATAAAAGGTGTAAATGTGTGTAACCAGAAATACACCCATAGAAAACGCACTGCACTACCAAAGCCCATGAAAAAAAACAGACCAGGAAAGCCCATGAATGCCACATGAAATCCCATCAGCATGCAGTCTTGTTGAAAGACTGACCAGTGTACTCCTATCAACATGGCTGACCTCCTCACCCTCAACCACTGAATCAAGCTTTCCATCCTTCCCGTGACTCACTGGGAAGCAAAACACCTCACCACGAGGACAGCTAACTGCCTGCCATCCACCGAAACCAACAAACAGCCGCACATTGCCCCGAGTGCACCGAGGGGCACGAACTAAAACCCAACAACCAAACTCAATCTCCAATGCTCTCCCCTTCCCACCAAAAAACCAATGCTCATGAAACCAGACCTGATCCACCATGCAACAAAAAAGCCGAGACCAAAGAAAATTCCCCACATACACTCACCACTCAGTGTGAAATGATCCAACCAAACTTCAATCCCCATATGTGCAGTCATTTAATCTGGTTCCACAGCAAGCGCACGATCCATCCTCTTTCAACATGGCCATTGCAAAAGAGCTCCCCCCAACCCACTCTCATCACCGCAGACAGAATCAGATGCAGAGGACTCAACAGCCAAAATGCCACAATCGCTGCAACAACCATGACTGTCTTTGGCAAGCGGAACAAAACAGTCACGCAATTGCAATCAACTGCGCATCCTTCAACATCCACTGAAAGACTAAGCATCAGAAAATGCAAAAGGTGTCCTGTCACTCAAGTAGGGAAGCAATAATGCACAGGATTATCTTGACCCAGTACAAGCAATTCCCATCTGCATTCATGACTACTGTGCTTTCAGGAAGCTAAATTGACTTGACCAACTGTCTGCCACTAAAGCATATGCCGTGGACCCTGCAGTGGGCAGTCACCCACCAAATAGGTCCAACCGCACTGACATATACCAGCACAGGCTTACCATCGTGTCCCTGTTTTTTTTTTCCCTCTCTTCTTTTCTTTTTTCAAACATACAACCTAGGAAGCTCCGCCACCACTCCGCTCGTGTGCAGCAGCAACCTCTTCCCCTCCGAGGAAACAACAGCCCACAAAACAGCCAGCATGGCTCCCTCTGACCCCCAAACCACCACAGAAACCAGCCGAGATAAGACAAGACCGCAAAACCACCACCAGCGTCCAAAAAGGAAGGGCACAACTCCTGCAAGGACCGCACAACATCTTCCCATCTCCTCTTTTTTTTTTTTTTCCTACAATGCCAACAACACAAAATGCTCCTGCCCCCACCAACCAGGGGACCGAGCCACCACTCCTCAGTCCCAACAGCAGCTGGCACCCCCTCCAGCAAAATCCCAAGCACTCAGGAGGCACCCCCGCAAATCAACCCCCAAACCACCAACGAGCAGACACCACCACTGCTCCCAGTAGACACCACACAGCCACACAACACCCCAAACCAAGCTCCAAACAAAATCAAACATCAACCAATCAACTCCCCACAATTTCACCCACAAACCACCCAGCAAGCCTCCCCAGCCCAACAGCCCCTCAACCTCACCCATCCCCAGTCACCCCATGCTGACCATGGCCACTCATCAACACCAAGCATTCCCTGATGCACTCCTCAGAACATGCACCTCTCACCAAATCTCCCACCTATGCACCAGTTTCCAAATCTCCGGCCTACCTGTTCCAAAACTCCCATTGGTCGTCATGGATGTAACTTGCAATAGCAAGTTCACTCCAAAATGTGCTTGCCTAACCCTGCTACACCAGACTAAACCTATTAAGCCCCTCCCCATCCCTATCTCATTTCCTCCCAACCATCTCTGCCTCCACTTAACCCTTTCACCTCCCCAACCCACTTAACTCCCCCTTAACAACCTAACCACCCTGCCCATGAAGATTTCCCGGGACAACTTGTTTTTTTGCCATTCCTGGCACGTTTCTTTTTTACCATATTAAACAATTGTTATTTGGGACTACAAGTTTCTTGTTCTTTAAATCTGACAAATATTTACATTGGTGCTGTAATTATAAAAGCAACATCCAGTTAACATAGTATTTGATTCTCCCTTGTGCTGTTATGTCTATTATTGTTATGTTTCATAATTGTTTAAGATGAAATTGTGCTAACTGATTAAAAAAAATCATGGAATAATGTGATAAGATACATTTAGGTAGATTTCATAGGTAAGGATTAGGCTAGCTTCCTGTGTGGTCCATTTCAAGCCTAGCCAACTTCCCTTTTGGTATTTGAATTAACCATTGGTATACATGGGCCTTGCTTATCCCTTGGCCGATAATTATATATTATCCCTAGTGAGAATAACTGCAGTCACACTGTAGATAATCTGAGGGGGTCTCTGTATGGGATAAAACATTTAGAATCTGCCTATGCCCATTAATAGTATAGGGGACAGTTATTCCAGTTGTTGTATATGTCTGGACAGATACATGCCAAAAGGGAATTATGCACAAATAAAAGCCAATATCAAAGGACTCTAGTTGACTATGTTTGCAGATGTTGCAAGCTAGGAACAGTTACTGAACACCCAAAAGACTTAACCATCCTGCAGGAAAGTTTGGCCCAAACAAGGGACTGGTGCCAGAATCATGGGCTGAAAGTAAATGCCATTTGTATTCTTTGGGAAATCTACCACAGGAACCTACCACATTGCCAATACACCCATGAGAGTTGACCCATTTGTTTGAATTTTGGGAACTTATGTGGGCAATGACCCACCTTTCTACCAACGTGCCCATCGTTGTAAGAAAACCCTTCTATATTGCACAGCTTCTTAACAAAGGGATTGTGTCTAGATCTAGGGATGTCATTGCCCCTCTTTACTCAGCTCTCATTATTTATTTATTTGTTTTTACATTTGTTTACTGGGGAGGTTCAACTGGACAGAGCTGTCCATTTTCAGTGGAGGCCCGGAGGGAAAAGCTCCAGAAATAATTACTAACATATTATACATAAGATATTTACATGAGCATTGTGGTTTACATATACAGTTATAAAATATAGTAGATAACATATGATCGGATAACATATTTATAGTGGTTTAGACATACAATTAAAAGTATAGCAGGTAGTAACATGATTGTTGTTCATACAGTATGTTTAGTACAGATAATCTTGGAAGATGTAATAAAGACAGGAGAAGAAAGAAAAAAACTAAAAATACTAGCCAGTTTGTCAAAGGAGGAGAGTATAGACAAGTTCATATGAGGTTCATTGACATTTTAAGGGAAATCATTTTAACTTAGCCTAGGGGAGAGTTAGTGAGTATAGATGGGACAGTATTGAGTATAATACCACCTTTTGTATGTATCTTTCCAGATACCTGCAAGAACTGGAATATCGAAAGGATACCTTACAAAAAGATTGAAGGCCTAAAGAACAAGTCCTAAATGGACCTACTCAAAGCCCTGCCAACATGCTCAGTATCCTATAGAATGCTAAGAGGTGACCTGCTTGTGGTATGCAAGGCATACGTTGACCTGGTACTGATGGATTTACTGCACATCAGCAAGTCAAAATGCATCAGAGATACTTGGTCTACAGATCTAAACTTATGTAAACCAACAGAATGGTTTGAAGGGATTGGTATATCTCCCCAAGGATACTGCTGCTCTGGAACAGACTCCCTAGCCATATAAAACAAAGTTTATCCAGGTCCATATTCAAGTGAAACTTGGATCTATGGATGAGAAACAGAAAAATTATCACAGGAATGCCCCATGTACTACCAATGGACAGAGATAGATCCTAAATGCTTTATCCCATGCATGGATGCTCTCAATTTATCTGTGGTATGATCACAGTTATTCATATTAGGGGAATATATAATTATTAACCATGGGATGGCTAAAGCCAATCTCTAGCCAAATGGGAAAAGGTAATCTGAGCCCTAAAAGGGACATTGGATAGTCTTAAAATGTCTAACAAGGGAAGCTATTCTCCTGCTTACCTATGAACCTTTATAGTACAATCTGGTACATCTCAAGTCACTGACACCCAGGTGTACTATGACAGAGGCATATCAGTACTTGCTGTTCAAGGACTTGGAAGCATGTGTGATCTGACAGATCCAGGGACTAGACAAGCAACTAACCGTTGTTAACTATGACTCTTTTCTTGTTTAGCCTGGTAAGAGGTACATCTTTTTGTCTTACGGTGCAGTTGCCTATAACTAGAATGTTTGGTTGGATGGATGCCTTCCTTACGTTCACAGCATCTGTGACTTTGGGGCTCCTTGTCTTATGTGAAGTGGTAGACTTAAACTGGTGAGTGTGCTTTGTGCCTCTGTTACATGTTTAAGGTCTGTGTTAATCTTAAGCTAATCTTTAGAACCTCATCCTACAATGGATTATATTGTGATGGCCTAGATCAGGTATGGTGTGTGGTGTGCTTCTGACACTTTCGGTGTCTGAGTTTACTGAGTGAAATTGTTACCTCCAATGACATGGTATATGTACATTTCTCACATACTGTGTTGTGCTGTTTGAGTAGAAGATGATCATTAGACAGAATGAGACAATTCTTACACTGTTTTGTGATACATATCTGAATCAGGTTAGATACAGAAGTTGTGGTGTGGGAAAGTGCTGGTCCATGGTTTCAACAAGAATGGCTGTGTGTGTGGGGGGGGGCAGAAGTAGCTCTAGCTGCTTGGAGTTCAGATTGTTTAGTTTTACTTGGGTGCACTTACTACTAAGAAGTGTGTTAATGCCTATTAATTTGGTCAGGAGGGTACTGCTTCAGCGTGTTTATTTGCACTTGGTGCAATTTAGGTTAGAAGTTTCTTAGGGGGAAAAACTCTTGCTCAGATTACCCACTATAGAACAATTACAATAGGAACAGATTTTTTCTTCCCTTTTTGATGAAAAGCTTGTTTCTCATAGTTCAAGACTGCCTATGCTTATCAGAATCTAGAATAAAAGATCTTGAGTAGGCATAGCTCTGTGTTGGTTATAGCAGACTAGCTAAAGTGAGATCCATTGTTTCAATGGAGTCTGTGATGTAAACTGATTGCAACTACAGTGATATCATTTTGTATGTTTTTCTTTTTTTTTTTTCAATAATCATTTTTTATTATTTTTCACAACCATATTACAAATTCACACATTATATACAATATATACAAAATGCTTCCATTGGTTAATTTCACATATATATCAACCTCATGTATTGATCAAAGGTACAGCACTCACAATCAAAAGGAAAATAATAAAAAAAAAAAAAAAAAAAAAAAAAATTCAGCATTAACAAATCCAAGCCAACAATCTGTCTTTTCTGTACATTTTCTATCTAATCTAAGGTTGATTTAGACTATATTCTGGTTCCCGAGAAAAAGTGGATAGTAACCTCTTAAGCCAAAATAATATTAAAAATTTGCTCCCAGATTTTTATGTTGTTGATATTTTTCTTGTGATCACTAATTAACAGTTTATGCGCTAAGATGTGTTTTATTGGCAACAATCTGAAATTTTCCCATGATGTCTGGGCTGGGTTCAACCAATTTGTGGCTATATATAATTTCATTAATAGGCAAATATTCATAATTACAATCGTTTTGATTTATTTAGATTCTCCGGGGAATATGAAGAATCATAAACTCCCAAGAGAGTGTTGAATTTTGGTAACCCATTTTTGTAACTGCAATTTTAATGAATTCCACAATTTATAAATGCACTTACAACTCCAGAACATGTGAAGCAAATCTACTGTCTGATCAAAGCAATGTGGGCATATGGGTGAATTCTTCACATCAAATTTGTGCAAAGTGAGGCAGTATAGTATGCATTGTTAAATATCATCAGCTGCGTAAATACCAATTTCTGAAGGGATACGGACTTTAATGTTAATTTAAATGCCTCCAATATCTTATTGTCATCTGGGAATATCAATTTCTCTCTCCAGTAACTCGATAAAAGAATATAATTATTATACTTCCTCTCTTTTATCAATTTATATGCTGCAGTTATATATTTTCTATCCTGCAACAGCGCTTCCCATAGATTACGAGAAATGATTAAATCTTCCCCTTTCATTTCAAAGTTATTAAAATAGTTTATAACCAAGTCTTTTAGCTGTCTTACTATAATTAAATAGGAAATAGGGAGTTCTATTTCTTTTAAAATATCCTGTACTGGTACTCCTAGAAAAGGATATAAATCGAGTACAGTTAACTCCATGATTAAAGGGAATTTCTTTAGATCAATCAATTGACCACCAATTGTTAAATTTGGGTTCCTATGAAACGGTTGGATAACCATCATATATTTTAGTAAATTTAAGGAAGTGAAAAGAGTTTGAATTGCCGTTACATAACTTTTGATGTGCTCCATTAGCTTATATTTACTCATTGTCCAATTATTTAAAAAGGGTAATGCTTTAGCGTTGACTCCCACTTCATTTATATGCTTGTACGTTAAGAGCACCCATTTGGGTGTCCATTTTCTATTATCACTATCGAAGTAAGACGTCTTTAAAATCCTATTGGCCTGAATCACTAAATAGTACATTTCGAAATCCGGTAATTCCAGCCCCCCCCCCCCTTATTTTTTGGAGCCATCAATTTTTCATATGAAATTCTTGTCTTCCTAGGTTCCCAAAGAAATCTTCCCAATCTTATATGAAGCTGTTTGAAGAATGTTTTGGTAATTCTGAGTTGTGCAGCTCTAAAAATATATAACATTCTAGGAAGAACATTCATTCTTATGATAGCTGCTCTTGGCATCATCGGTAACTTCAATCTACTCCATCTTTCAAGATCCAATGTTATTTGATCTGTAGTTGACTTTACATTGTTAATAAAAAAATCTCTATTTTCAGTTGAGAAGACAATTCCCAGATATTTTATCTTTTCTTCCGTCAATACTTGTCCTATTAATGGTAGCATTGAAAAAGGTGTGGGTGTCTTTAATGGGAATATTTTAGATTTTTTAAAATTTAGTTTGTAATTGGAAATTCTCTCAAAGATTTCTATTGCAGCTAATATTTTTTCAGTATCGGAAAATGTTTTTCATTTATATAAATACAAGATTGCCTTTGTCATATGTGTAAACTTAATAAAGATGTTTGGAAAAAAAAAGACTGACATAGCCTGACAAGCCTGGCATACAAGGCATCATTTGAGCCATTAATGATGAGTTGTTGTCCTATGAAGGTCAGACCCAAGGTAGATTATAATTTCAGAAACTAGCTTTTACAGTGGAGCAGGGAAAATTGTAATTAGTTTACAAACAGTATGGAGCAGCAGAGAGAGCAATACGTAATGTATCAGTGATGGCTGACGTAATGTGTGAGATACAAGAACAGGGGAAAAACAGTAGCAATGTAACAAACAAAAAGGTACTGGAATGCAACTTTAAGCAGGCAAGTGATAAACAGAATATAAGATTCTAGCAGCAAAAATGGAATAAAAACAACTGCAGAAGCACAGAAGCATAAATCACAATACTGACACAACTGTAATCTAATTACAGTCTACACTTAGAAAAAAAACAGTAGCTCTGCTTAAGGAAAAATGGGTAATAAATGACCAAATGAGGCTGAGATCCTGCAGTAAGTCACAAGTGTCCCACGACTGCAAATGAAATCACAAGATTAAGGCTGAGAATGTGTTCAAAATACGAATAATTAACATTTACTAGTAATTCTACTTTTGGATATAAAAGTGAAGTATAATGTATAAACACTGCTCCACTCTTGCAGTAATTCACAATCCTTCCACAACTGCAAATGAAGCTACATGATTAAGGACCCAGAAAAAAGTTTAAAGAATGCAAACAAATAATTTTTTGACTAAAACACAGAAAAATGCAGAAAGGTGCAAAAATCAGCAGCACCACACAAACCACTACATATGCAACAAAAATATTCAAGCAGAATTGAAATAAAGCTTTTCTTAATTCCCTTTTTGCTGAAAAGCTAATTCCACACCGTTCATGACTTGCACACTTCTCAGAGTCTTGAATATTTGTTTCTTATTTTCTAGTGCTTATCATGCTTGGTATAGTGTACAACATGAGAAGTCAGTGAATACATCTATTAAACAGGCTTCAGATTACTACTTATTTTAGTTTACAAAATAGGTTTTAAAAAAAAATGCCATTGGATATCATAAGTTTCAAATGGACTCAATGCTACACAGAAAAATCTCATTAAAAACAAGCCTGGCTACTTATGGCACAAAGTCAGTGTGCCAACAAAGACACCCGTGCATGCACACATGCACACACACACACACACACACACACACACACACACACACACACACACACACACACACACACACACACACACACACACACACACACACATGCAGAAAACATATCCTTCCTTCCTCTATTTCCTAGTTTACAGCATGAAATATCAAAAGATTGCACCAGGTCAGTTGGCTAGCAAAGAAAAAAACACGGTTTTGTTAAATTTCAATAACATTTTAGTTTTACAGGGATAATTCCTATTTTATTCTGCTACTTCAGCATGCATTATTCATAGCAGGAATGGCTACCTTCCCATACTGTTGTTGCTGCTGTTTTGTTATTTGCATATATACCATGGACTTCTACAACAGAAAGTTTAATGTATTACTCAGTGAAGACTCTAGCTTTGCTGTTTTTTTCTTGTAATTTTTGATTGGTTTGGTCTTTTTACCCTTTGGTTTGGAATTTTATTTGTAAATTTTGAAGTCACCCTATTGTAACGGATATCAGAATTGTTTCCAAAATGTGGCCAAACAGTATACGTGTCCTGTAATGACAAGCTCAGAAAATGGAAAAATGGATGATGTGCAAGTATGACATGAGTATAGCTAATGGTATTTGTCCTTATTGGTCTGAATTCATGCTTAAAGACTTTAAAAAGCCTAAAAATAAAAAGTCATGGATATTCAAAAGTCATCTAGCTGAGAAACTGGTATGGCATGTCCTTAAGAGTCTTTTACATATATCCCATGGGCCTCAACTTTGTGACCTTTTCACCCTCTGGTTTGGCTTATATATACCTATACATGTAGGGGAACAACCTGCATTGCATCCTTCAGATCCTTTTTGTTAAATATATTAACTGCACTACCGAAAATTTGGGCAAAGACCAAGTACACTGAAAATCCATCACACTCACTGAAGCACTGTAATGCATTCTAAAAAGAAACTGAACTAGAGCTGTAGTTTAGTTAAAAATATACCTGCTTGCCTACTATATCTTTAACATCAGAACCACCAACATAGTATAGAAAATAAATTTCAGAAATTAAAGATGAAGTGAATGGTAGCTCTTGACAGTAAGATATTAAATTAATGCATCTGGTCCACTCAGTATTCCTTCAGTGGCACTATTAGTGTGTAACAACCTGCTCCTGAAAATACAGTATGATAGATGCTAACAGTGTCAAACACCATGTAGAGTAAGCAAACAGAGAAAGGGATAAGCATATCTGATATACTTAGTTGACAGTTATAGTAGGAACGTGACTGCCATAATTTAATTAATGAATTGTAGAAAAAAGCTCTCTTCAGCATCAGACAGGTGAATGTGGAGTAACACGCATAAGTAAAATTGTTGCAGACCTTATCCTTGAACATTAATTTTGCACCTTGGTTTTGTATTTTGCTAGCTAAATGTTTTGGGCCAAAAGGACCCTGATGCACTGCTTTCTGAAAATTATAATAACAGTTTTAGCATACCATGGTGGAAACTTATAAATGTACTGTAACTTGTACACCTTCATGGTTTGTGATAACTTTTTTATATTTAGCAATGGCCCTAACATGGTTCTGCACTGTGCAGCACCATGTAGGGATGGCTCCGTGGTCATACTGAATGCTAATGAGCCATAAGCTCTCTCCTACAGAACCACCTCCAGAAAGGGATTTACATACTGAGCAATTCAAGAAATTGTACAGCTATATCTATGTATAACAGCACAGCTGTGCCCACAACATTGTGCTGTCAACAAGGCCAAAAGGTCATGCTTATCTACTGGGCACAAGAGGAGTACAGTGATGGGGGGACTAGACATCAGGGCTTACTCTAAACTGAGTGTCATGACAGCACTTGGAGCAGTATGTGTATTGGGGTGAGGGTAAAATACTAGACACCAGGGAAACTACGCTCATACTATAATGGCACTTAAACTTTTATGGGATTCAGTGGTTGGGGGAAATAGCAACCACCAGGAAAACTACACTAGTGCCATAATAACACTTAAACAGGGATCTGGGTGGTGGGAAACACTAGTAACTAAGGAGTATGTTAAACATTTGTGATTTAATAGCATTTCATCTAGTGGGGATGAGAGGTGAATGGAACCATTAGATAGGGGGTGGGCAGGCACATGAGGGACAGGTACATGGACCATGGTGTGTGTGTGTGTGTGTGTGTGTGTGTGTGTGTGTGTGTGTGTGTGTGTGTGTGTGTGTGTGTGTGTGTGGACATGACCTTCTGTGTGTGGGATAGTGAGTGAGGAGGGTTGCCACTATCTTCACAAACAGCTATATTCTGCATGTTGCTGTAGTCATGGTGATTCAGAAACATGCAAATTAGCTGATAATGAGGTCTTTCCCAATCATAACTGACATGCCATTGGAGCAGGGTCATTTCAATGCAAGCCATACGGTCCTTTCATGAATTTCCAGGATAGCCTTTTTTGCATGTGATACTGAATAATATATAAAAGTGTTTTTACACCCATCATATGTAACCAGATACTAAATATTGGCAATGTTAAGAAGCATTTCTTTTTACATGCTTACTTCAAGTTTATTACTATGACTGAGCCTTTGAAGAATACCTGACATCCAGATCAGTAAATAAAAATTACTTCTCAAGATAAAAACTTTTTATTATCCTTAATATTCCTAGCAAATTTATTTAGCTTCATTAGATTTACTGCTGGTATATATTTATCAGTGAAAAAATCTTAAATGGATCAGCTAAACTGGTTATGTTATGTATACGGACTAATTTTTATGTATTTTATGTAAATATAATGCTGACAAAGGTGTAAATACTGGTTTGCTTTTTTCTGCATTATTTGCTGTCTCTCCAGAGGATAACACTAAATAAAGTTTCAGAGTATGTGACATTTAACTTAACTAAGTAGATATTTGAAAACTGTTAATAAAACAGGTCCATATTATTATAGTATAGTAAAAATGTAACTACAACCAGATGGGCAGAGAAATAAAAAAATACAAATTTGATTTATAAATTTTAATAAGTAAGTTATCCCCTCTTGTTTTAGGATTTAATGAGTCTGGAGTGGTAAGTATAATGGTATATACATAGCATGAATCGAAAATGCAGTAGCTGTGAATGAATTCTAAGCATAAATAAGAACAAACATTCATATCATGCAGTAATGTGTGGAGAAAGAGAACTGTGGGTAAGCAGTCTTTCCCTATGGTACAGGTTTAGATAAAAAGCCTTTTAAGGATAATGTCTATAACATATAACATTTAAGAACTAACTATGTTGTCAATAGTTACTTTATACATTTTATCAGAATTAATGTTTATTCCATACAGAACTTCCTTCTTATTTGTAGACCATTGATTAATTTGTTCTAATCTGCAGAAGTTGTTTTTATTTTGAAATTACTACTGAAAATGTCCTGTTTTTTCCTATTGTGGAAATGTTTGAGTGGCAGAAAGATAGATCAGGGATCATATTAGCACGTATTGCACATATTGGAAACACAATCAGGCAGATTCATTAAACCCTACATGATCCACCAAGACTGTATAGACTGTGCGGTATGACATGCACATGGCAGAACACAGTTTTGTATTCAGTAAGTGGCTCTACATGGTGTGTAGAACTGCAAAACTACAGTAAACACTGTGGCATGCTAATTACAACATAAGCAGCTTTATTGTATGCTAATCGACCAATCCAAGAACGAGGAAGTATTCAACAACCTATAAAGCAACCATCTAGACTCAGTTCTGGTTTTCCCTGTGAATTCCAAAACCTACTGGAATACAACCACAGAAAGGATTCTACACAGAAACAATGTTCGGGGCTGCTGTTACTTTAATTTATGTGTATGTGCAACAGGCTGAAGTCTGTGCTGCTGCTGCTAATAGACAGTGGCCAAGAAGAAGAGTTTTCAGACCCTGATTAACTTATCATAATCTGTATGAAGTGAAAATTGTAGAGTGCTGCAGCATAGATAGACACACACTACAGAAACTTTGCAACCTCTATCGTCCTCAACCCAGACCAAGTGCAAACCGAGGGCAACCAATACTGATGGAGACAAAGGTATGTGTAGTGCTTAGAATTTTAGTTACAGGAACCTTTCAGAGACAAACAGGGGACATGCTGGCGGTGCCACAGACATCAGCATCCAGGATCCTCCATGAATTCCTGACTGCTATGTTCCAACATGCCAGTGACCACATATATTTTCCTTGTACTCTTGAGGACAGGGCCACAAATATGGAAGAGTTCTACCCTGTAGCACGCTACCCTGAAGTGCTGGGTGCCATAGATTGTACACATATTAAAAATCAAGACACCACGTGTGTAACAGGGAAGTGTCTGCATAAACAGGAAGAGCTTCCACTCAACTGCTAAATCATATGTAAGGCTAAGGGAATCATCTTGAATATGTGTGCTGGCATAGCAGGCAGTTACCATGACTCACATATCTGGCATACCTCTGAACTGTATCAGATATTCACTAGGGGTGATATCTCACAGGGTCATTTACTGGATGATGCCAGTTATGCACTGGAACCATGGCTGATGATGCCAGTCTGAAATGCACACACACCTGCCGATGAATGTCATAGTGATGCACACATTCAAACCAAAAATACCATAGAGCATGCGTTTGGGCTGCTGAAGTCATGGATCCACTGCCTAGATAAATATGGGGGGACCTTGCAGTACAATGCATGTGCATGTACATGTACTGAAATCCTCACTGTATGTGCCATGCTTCATATCATCATCCTCAGAAAATAGCTTCTGCAGGATCAACAAGGGGAAGGGGTACAAAACCAACCACCAGTGGCAAGGTCACCACAGCCACACACAGGTGAGGAGTCAGAGGGGGAACCAGCAGCTGTTGTGGGTGTAGGCAGACGTAGGCTTGCTCAATATGCCCTCACATTTGCTAAGAGGCAACACATAGTACACTCACTCTCCATCTAAGGGGGCTAAAACCTTCATCCTATGCACATACATATAGTAACATTGATGCCAGGCAATGCTCACAACCTTTACTTACCCATGTAATGGCTGTGAACTCCTAGCATCAGACAGACTTAACTCTGAAATGAAACTGTAGCAACTGCTGGATTTACAAGGTAAGTGTTGAATCTGGAGTCTTGAGACAGAATTGTGTAATAATACAAATGAATGGCATATCCTTGCATGTTGTTACTTGGTAATGTAAGTAAGTAAAAGGTGGGTGATTTTATACAACAGTGACTTTAATGTGACAGCAGAGACTTATGTAAATACGTGTCCTCAATCAAGTAATAAGCCTCAGGTATCAAATATTCACACATTCATACTTCCCAAAAGTACTTATGATCACCGAATGTCCTCAATTTGGCCTCATACTTTTGTATTGGAAAATCATTAGAGAGAGAAGTTAGAAATGAATGAGATACATTTCAGTTTCAGATGTCATAACCCTCAGAAGATTCTTAAAAATACTGATGCAAAAATCTGCTCTGATTCTATCAACTCTAACTTTCTAAGATCAAAATATTGAAACAACTTAATGAAGCACCCAAAGGACAACATAAGAAGGATAAAATCAAATGCAAAATATTTAAAGCACTTTCCGTCAGGTTCACTGACCCAACTTCCTCAGATAACAACCAAGTAATGCATAAAAAATTTAACTACATTCAAAATACATTAAAAAATCATATGATAAAATCATTTACATAATAAATTGCTAGCAATTAACTACATAGTGTCTCATTACATTCTTTAAGCTACCTTGCTTTTAAAGTAGTATCCTAACTAATAAAAGGTGATAAACAAAAACAAGTAAAAAATAAACATTCACTACTTTAAATAAATATTCACTACTTTAAATAGAATTAAAGCCATTCCTAATACAATTAAAGCCTCAAAAAACTCATGATCACATATATGTCAGTGTGTTATATATTATTTAGCAGTATGTATATATATATATATATATATATATATATATATATACATACATACATAAATATATATATATATATGTTACCTTATATTAGAGTAGCGTATACATATATTATTATACATATATACACACACACACACTAAACAATTCTTTACAGCAATCTCATCAAGCTTCTAAGTTTCAAATATGGCAAGATTGAACACTTTTCATTGATTTCAGGAGGATGGTGGGCATCTAACCTTAACTGCCATAAGAGCTCCAGTAGTTCTAATAAAAAACTGATAGGTCCCCCTCTATGGTCTTCCATAATCTGGTCTATTGCCCTAAATTTAAAACTATGAGTAAAATTATGTTTTATATGTTTAGCTAAAGCATTCTCAATTTTATTTTTTCTTATACTGTAAAAATGTTCATATATTCTTTCTTTCAGTTTTCTATTGGTTTTACCAACATAGAAAGCTGGACAGAGGTTAAATTGGGCTAAATAGACTACCATTTTGGTGTTACATGTGAACCTCTTCTTAATACTGTATTCCTTATTTCTAATGGTAAATTTTTCTCCTGTAACTATAAAACCACAATAATTACATGATTCACATTTTAACATTCCTGGTGTGCGGACAAAATTTATATTTGGTACTTCCAAGATATTTTTTAAGTTATGTCCTCTCCTGTTCACAAATTCTGGTTTTATTCCTATTTTTCTTACTATGTATTTGTCATTTAAAAGAATGTTCCAGTTCTTAAAAATGACTTTTTTATTATTTCCACTGTTTCAGGGCTATAGGTAAATATAAAGCTCATGTATTTTTTACATATTTATTTTGTGTTCAATTCTCCCTCTAGGTGGATAATGTCTATTGATCTATATTCTCTTGTACTGTAGTTTTTACATGGGATTCTATATGTTTTTGTTTTAAAATTGGTTCATATATTCCATTAGATCTTTTATAGGTTACTTCAGATACCAAGTCTGAAAGAAGTGTTACTGGGTACCTTCTTTGTGTGAACATCTGTAGTAATTGCTCACATTCTTTATGAAATTCCACTTCAACAGTTACCATTCTAGCTGCCCGCACTAGTTGGCCTTTAACTATTGATCTTTTCTGAGAGTAAGGATGTGAACTGGTGAAGTGGAGAAACAAGTTAAGAGTACATTTCTTTACGAAAAATAGATGCTCTATAACCTTCTCTGTCCTTCCTGAGGAGTACATCTAAATATGCAATTTTTTCAGTACTAAAATTATTTGTAAACTTTAAATAAGAACTGTTGTTATTAAGATGTTCCATTAAATTTTTAGCTATAATTTCATCGCCTTTTAGGACGATAAAAATATCCAAAAAGCGTGTGTAATAATGAATACAGTTCATTATATTAATACTTGAAAAAATAGTTTTGTGTTCCCAATGGGCTAGGACTAGGTTTGCATAGCTAGATCCCATCGGTGAGCCCATTGCCACACCTATTAGTTGTAAATAAATTTCTTTTTCAAATATGATATAATTATTGTACAATATAATAGAAATAAGTTATTCTACCAATCTAATGTCTATCTGAGGAGCTTTATATTTCCTCATCATTGTTAATACTGCTTGAATCCCCTCCCCATGGAGTATAGAGCTATACAAATCGCAAACATCTATTGTTAAAAAATGATATTCTCTGTGAAAAAACAATTTATCTATATCTGATAGAAATAACCAAGAGTCACTACTAATGTGTTTTTCATTGTTGACATATTTTTTCAAAGTTTATTTCCACGACTTTTGCACTAGCATAGGTGACTGACTGCCTAGCATTTACTAGTGCTCTCATAGGTGGGTCAGCTATGTTTTTGTGGACTTTTGGCACTCCAAAGATACATGCGATCTTTGGAAAGGATATAGTTAAATAATTCAAAGTATGTATATCTATTATATCTTCCATGAACAAGTCATTAAGGTATATATTAATATTTCGATATGCTGTATTTAATTCATTTCTACTAACGTTTATATATGTTTTAGTACTTAAAACTTTATTCATCTTGGTTACATAATTGATGTGATTCATCATAGCCAAACCACCTCCTTTATCTGGTTTTATACATCTAAATGGTTGTTTTTTATTTCATTTAACAGTGAATATTCTTGTTTAGTTAAGTTCTTATTATCATAATTCCTGTCACTTAATAATGTTCTGAAATCTAATTCACGTATTTCATCAAAAACAAATAGAGATGGATGTAATGGCGGATTGAACATGCTAGGAATTTATAAGTCATTAGTTGTAATTTTATCACTACCACATACAACCGCCAAATTCAATTTTCTCACAAAACTTTTAAAGTCTAGTAACAGCCTCGCTATATCAAGGCATGGTGTTGGTACAAATGTGTAACCTTTTGAAAATAATTCAACAACATCTCCACTGATCTCAATATCTGAATAATTGTAAAGTTTAAAGTTACCTAATTTATTAAGCATAACTTTGCAAGGGGAACAAAGTAAGTCAGCATCAGGTTCTTCTACCTTTTCTGCTTCACTTCCCCTCGTGTATTATAAGGGTTGAATTGGTTGTTCATTGTCGAGCTGTACTTCTTGTTCTTCACGGAGTGAAAATTTTGTCGGTTTGATTGTACTGCCACTGCATATGTGTTAGTATCTGCATTGCTATGTGAAAGTTCCTTGCCTCTATTAATTTCTTTTTCTTGTTTATTGACACTAATTTCAGTATTATTTCTGCTGGTAGATGGCATATAAGCAAAATCCTCATTATTTGAAGCTTGGTTTACATTATTATGGCTAGCTGGCGTTATATGCAAATTACTTGCTGAGTTCCACGTCTGCGATGGGGGTGGGTTGGGATAGGCAATACCCTTGGCATAGTCTGTTTGGTCTCTTTCCAGCTTCTTAATTTTAACATCTTTCAGTTTTTCAATTTGTTGGCTTATACTCATAAAAATTATATTATGGTCATAGTAATAGCGTGAGTAATCAGAGTGTTTTTTTATGTCAACATTCAATTGTTCAATTTCCTTAGCTAGTAATTCAAGATTGCATTTGTAATGTTTACTCATAAGCTCCATCAGTTCAATGCCTTGCCTATTAAATAGCTATATTAGTTCTTTATAAAAAATAATCCCAACTTCAAGACCTGTAGGAAATTGCCAGGATCTAAGTCCTTTTGGGACTATATTAGTATTGCAGCATTGCAGCATTCATTAAAATAACTAATCTCTAATTGAAGTTTTTTATATTTTAACAGTTTGACATCAAGTAGTTTTAACTTATTCACCAATAAAGTTTCATTTCCTTTGGCCGATAACACAGCAAAGGTTCCTGTACCTGGTTTAAGCACAAGCGGTGCGTCCTTCAACCAGGCTGAAATCTCTGGTGTTCCAATAAGCCCCAAGGATGAATTTGTGTTAGGTGGTGATATAACAGGATTATTGCTTACTACATTTTGACCACTCCCTTGTACTAGCAGCAATGAGTTACGTTGATTTGAATGGCTTGTTCTTTGTTCATTTGTTGTAGTTATAGGGACTAGTGTTTGTGGACTAGAAACGCTAGTTCTGTTTAGTCTTACAGTTCCATCTGGTTCTTCATTCACCATGACTGGCTGCGGTTGTGATAGTGTTTCCACTCATGCTGCAAGGTCGTCTAATCTTTTGGACATTAAGCCCAGAAGCAGGGTAAAAGTTCCTGCTTCAGTTTGAGTTGATTGCATTAGTGTATCTTCCAACAGCTCGATTTCCTCGGATGCCATTACAAAGCAAACTGTAGAAAATACAAATGCTAAAACTGTTGAAACAACTTAATGAAGCACCCAAAGGATGATACAAGAAGGATAAAACCAAATGCAAAATTTATGAAGCCCTTTTCGTCAAGTTCACTGACCCAACTTCCTCAGATAACAACCAAGTAATGCATACAAAATTTAAATACATTCAAAATACATTCAAGAATCATGTGATAAAATCATTTACATAATAAATTGCTAGCAATTAGCTACATAGTGTCTCATTACATTCTTTAAGCTACCTTGCTTTTAAAGTAGTATCCTAACTAATAAAAGGTGTTAAACAAAAACAAGTAAAAATAAGTAAAAAATAAACATTCACTACTTTAAATAAATATTCAATACTTTAAATAGAATTAAAGCCATTCCTAATACAATTAAAGCCTCAAAAAGCTCATGATCAAATTAATCACATGATTCTTGAATGTATTTTTAATTTTGTATGCATTACTTGGTTATCTGAGGGAGTTGGATCAGTGAACCTGATGAAAAGCGCTTCATAAATTTTGCATTTGGTTTTATCCTTTAAGTGTCGTCCTTTGGGTGCTTCGTTAAGTTGTTTCAACAGTTTTAGTATTTGTATTTTCTAAGATCAAAATATGCCAAAAGTACAATTAGCAAAACATCATCACAAATGCAGATATACTAAGCACTAAGTCAACTATGCACCCTGAGCATCAGATACGTTTATGTATGCCTGAATCCAAAAGATAGAAAACAAGGATATGGCAGAGTTATCATCACTTGCACAGGGTGTTGGGGGGGGGGGGGTGTCAAGAAGCCTAGGCTGACACAAAAGGTGAGTGAGTGCATGTGAGTAAGACAGAGAAACAGACAAACATTTGGATAAAGTAACAAATGGCCACTGAGAAAGAATGAGCTTTAAGCTTCATGGCTGAACCATGTAACTGTGTGTGTGTCTCTCTGGCCCTCCAGGTGAAATTGGTGTGTGTGTGTGTATGTCTGCAAGAACACAGCCAAGCTCTGTGCTAGCTCTAAATCTTGGTATGTTGGACAGGTGTGAGCTGTGCATGGTAGGGGTGGCAGTTCATTGCTGTTGTACCCGACCAAGAGAATTGGCTTTGCCAGGAGTTGCACTGGCATGTCCACATCCATGGTCAAATGCACTGCTGATACCTGAACATGACTGATGTCTCCTGGATGAGCTGTCCTCACGAGGATACCCAGGACCACAACCCCATGGCCTACAATGTCTGGGTGTGAACACCTCAACTACTGATGGAGGATTGGAAGTAGTTCCACTTTGAGATCATGATTGGGCACAGCCATGTTGGCTAACATCAGATGATGTTGCTAACCTACACTCGTGTGGATGCTTCCCCCCCTTCCAGCAGACATTCCATCACAGAAACCACCTGTTCCAATGTGTCATTCATCTGATCGATTGAATCTGCTCTACAGTGGAGGCAGTCTTGCATGTCAGTCTGTGGCACATCTACAATCCTAAGCATTTCTCTGGAGGACCAATTGGAACATACCTGTACCTCCATGATGGTCCTAAACTTATGTTGAGTGGCATGGGAAGACACACCTAGATCAGGTGCAGGATGGACAGCAGGCCTCCTCCAAGCACCACTAACAATGCTCCTGCTTGACACCTTGCCCAAAATTTAGCTATGGCCAGAGTCAACAGGTACTGAAGCCACAGTAACCACACTACCCTGATCGAGTGTCTCACCCTCCACCTGTCTAATATCTGAGAGCTCACTGGAATGGGTTGGTGTTGGCCTACAGGCTGTGTCTGATGGAATTACAGGGGGTGGCTGAATGTCAACCTCAGTGTCAGATTCAACCTCTGCACCCCCCGACTGTGCCTCTGTTTGGCCACCATCATCATCAGAGTCTGCTAATACTCTGACATCAGGTGGTAGGAGTCCCACACTTCCACTGTCAGGATTACCAGTGATAATAAGCAACAAACACAGGAAAAAAATAATACCTACACTACTATAGTCCGATATATGCTAAAAACTAACATTGGTGCCACTATTACAGACAGTACAGAAATACAAACACAGTAGTCCTGACACGCACATCACAAAATAAATATTTCCTTGAACTGCTCATCAGTACTGACAAAAAAATGTTTGGCTAACCATGTGCAGATGATTGTAGGCTCCCTAGGGTGGATGGTCCTGGAAAAAGTTAAGCAAAAGATAAGTACACCATCATCACAATGAATAGTAACACCAGGGGGTTAAAATGTTTTGCTCTTTATACGTCCAGTAACCATACATTTAACAAGAACTTGGATGACACATCCACCCCAAGCCCATGTGTGATCAACCAGAATGTCTTGGTAACTGTATCAGTCTATAACTACCCCTCTGAAAAAAAAATAAAGTTAAACAGAACTTAAGTATTGCTGTCAATATTTTACTACACAAGAAGTATTTAACAATTGAGATAGGTAAGTCTATCTGGCAGCTCCTCCTGGGACATACTTGTTATCCCTGGAACAGCAGCACCAACATCAATGACATGCTGTTGTGCATCTCCCAGTGCTCTTTGGTGTCAGTGGTGGCTCTGTAGCAGGGCCTTAGCTATCCTTTCACAGGCCACTGTAGCTGCACTCCTCTGAGCCAATGAAATCATGTCACTGGCCTCATGGTGCATCTGATAATATGTTCTGCTCTTCCCACCTACTGCATTCACATCAGCCACTGTCTGCTGACAAATTTACATTCTGCCAGATGTATCCCCACATTTCCTGTCAAGCAGAAAGGCACCATGTTGCCTAAATGATTTCACAATGACTTCATTCTCAGGGTCACTGGAAGGGGGGGTATGGGGATTGGGACACCTGGGTGCCATAGTCCTAAGTAACTTAAAATACAAAAAAAGGATAATACACATGAGTGTCACATAAATAAAAGTCCTGCTTAGATACAACACACAAAATCTAGTATTTCATTGTTACCCACTGGAGAAACATAAAACAGGCAAGATATTCAAATATAAAAAGAGGAATTATGTGGTTGTAACATATTACAATTACACACAAAGAAAGGTTGGATCCAAAACAAGGAGGGTAACAATAGCAAATTTTGTTTGTCCCAACACAGAAATAGAACTTGACTTTCCCACCCCCAAAACAACAGGCAACTTATACATTTTGCTAACAAACCATCAGTAAACTGCTAAATGTGCTATTAAATAAACTGCCCCTGAAACATGTGTACCCATTTACCACAGAACATTAAATTTTATGCAGTTGCCAGGCACGTCAACCTGTGGTCAGCACTCCCCCAGAGGTGTGTATGTGCCATCCTTTAAGGCTAACACCCCTGTGTCATCGACAGTATAGGACATTTACATTTCATGGAAATAACAATAGAAGAGTATAAAGATAAAAACAGTTGTAACATTAGCACTTGTGATGACAGTTAATAAGGCTGTACATATGAGAAATATAATGCCCTTACAAACCTCCCTTTGCCATCAATATATTTCTAAGAAAGGAATACATGTAAAATTAGCATTTATTAATGTATAGCTATCAATCTCTCTCTCTCTCTTTATATATATATATATATATATATATATATATATATATATATATATAGTAATAGATTTTTCTTAGTGAAATTTGGTTGGTGCATGGTGCAGCGGTAGCATTGTTGCCTCACAGCAAGAGGATCTCTGGTTCGATTCTCGGCTGGGGTGCCTTCTGTGTGGAGTCTGCATATCCTCCCTGCATTTGTGTGGATTTCCTCTGGGTGCTCCAGTTTCCTCCAAGGTTACAAAGACATGCATCTGGAGCATTTCTCCACAAGCCTCCACTGAAAATTGGCTTTGTTCCAAATCGGACATTCCCATTTAATTGTTAAATAATACATTTCAGCATATCTAGTATATAGCTGAAAAATGCAAGCATACCTTATCAAGACCAGTAGTCTTCTGTGCAGATAAATCCCAAAGTAATATATTCTTCTGTGTTATCCACATAAACAAGTCTTCTCACCTTCAGGTTCCCTAGCTACACAGTTCCCTTTTTATAGTGTAGATTCAGGGCTGTGAGCACAGTGAAGATACAAATGAGGTGTGATCTAATTAGAATTGCTAAATCCCAAATACTTGGCTCTGTGTATCAGATGTAAACGTACTGCAGGCACTTGCTCAGTGTTTGTTAATTTTGGATTGTATCTGTAAAGTTATACTGGTAGGGAGAAAGAAAACACAATAGCAATTCAGACTCCCTTAATTCCTGTGGGTATGTTAGCCAGGTTAGACTTACAAAGTACAGGAGTATTTGTATCAAGGTTTTAAATGTGAGTAAGCAGCACACATTTCAGTTTCTTTTTAGTAACATCCAGCCTCCTCTTCTGCCATTTAATATCCTCATACATTTTAAGGACAAGATTGCCACTGTTGAATCAACATTCTGACTCGTTGTGCAAACATGGGGAAAAGTGATTGTGTATACAGAATGCCTTGCAGACTGCATATCTCAGATTACTGATCAGATAAGACAAGAATGAGCAACAAACACAGTGAGATAAGACAGAGCTGCATGTATACAAGCAATAGTCCTAAATGGTTGTGTGATCACTCAGTGCCCTACATCTGAAATGAATACAATTATAAACTGTCATATGTTTTGTCAATACTGTGAATGATGTTGCAGTTGGTTGTATGCACAATGATTTTCATTCTCTACTGCAAAGTTGTTACTGTGGCAAAGAGGGATAAGACATCCTTACTGTGTTTTGAAGGTATATTGGAGTGAGAGTTCAAATCCAGACCTGTGTGAAAATATTTCATGTGTGCCACCATAAATTTTTGTAGCATTGTTTGTTTAATAGATTTCTTTTTCTTCTTTCTCATAATTCTCCTTTTTTAATGGAAGTGTTTCATCAGTGCATGACTTAGCTCAAACAAGGGAAATGGAGAAATAGAATACATGCCATGTTTAGTTTTGCTTATCTCATTTGTGCAATGCTTAGCAATGTGCAAAACTGGATTAGTGGCCAACACACAAAGCAGACAGAACACCTACAGATGGTATAGTCAGTGTAAAGGTCAAAACGGATGCATTGTTGCAGTTTTTGCTTTCCATCTCGCAACATTGCTAAGCAACATTGCAAGCTTTCCCAATAACTGCAGCCATTGAACACCTGCATACAGGAAGCATACAGTGAATAATTTCAAAACGGATACATTCCGTTCATTTTGTCGGGCACTGCACAAACACACTAAGTGGAGTTGCATGGCAGTTAACACACAGAAGTTAAAAATGAATACAGAAATACACAACTGTTATTTAACTGTTCCTGTGGCAGCAGGTGTAAGTGCAAGGGTGTAATACATATGGTCCTTGGTTCTAATGCAGGAAGTGCAACATAATTTCACTGATATGACAGTTCAGTTTACAATAATGAGCAGGAAAATATTCAAGTGTTACTTCAATATTTCTGCACCAACATGTATAATTGTAGGGCTGCTATACAATGGGTCCTGGATTCTAAAACAGGAAATTCCAGACATTTTTACTGCTGTTCCATTTCACATTATATGAAGCATCACTGATAACACTTTATGCATAATTATAAATAGTGGAGCTGATATGAATTATATGTATGAGAGATAAGACTCCCTTATTGTGTTTTGAAGGTTCAGATGTATGACTGAGGGTATACTGTCTACAGTGTTTCTGTAAGTATAATTATGTGATCTGTACTTGGATGGCCTTCACACTTAAATAAAACACACACACAAATTGATGTATATACAAGGACATTGTCAGGTAACACACATACATGGTTAACACCTCAATCTGTCATCTGTATTTATAAATGATTCATGACTATTTCTGAGAAGCACTTCTTCTGTGGCAAAGATAAAAAAAATCACCAGTGTGGAAGAAAATGTTTTTTCCCTTATGCAAAGGGTCAGACATTTATGCCTCCAGTGCATGACATCATAATTAAATTACATAATACTTACAGCAACAGACACCCCTCAAACTAATGTCAAGTGTCAGACAAACCTTCCAATTTAAAAAATGGCTTTCCTCTCTGTTTGGCACTGTTGCTCTCCTCTTAACATTGACCAAATGGGGTTGGCATCGCCACTTGGGTTTGTGTACTGCCAGTAAATGTGATGACAGGAATTGATGGGAAATCATTATTTGCTATTGCACTGCTTTTGTATTAGACATGTCTGGTGTTAGGGGTAAGTGCCCAATTTAGGTTGCACAGGTGGGGTGTTCAGGAGCTCAGAATATTTATTTGTCTCCTGGTAAAGTGCCACAGCCAAAGGCTTCTGCATGGGAACTATTTTGGCTCCCAGTACAAGTCTGAGGCTTGGAATAGTCTGGCCAGGGCTGTATCCCTTGCGACTGGCATCCCACATACTGGAGAACAGTGTAGGCACCACTTCATTGACCTAAAAAAGCACAAGAGGGATGCCCTCAGCCAGTGTTTGGATGAGTTTCAAACTAGGAACATCCCACAGTTGTGTAAGTATGCTAATAAAGATAATTTATAATACATACACAGTTAAATATAGGCAAGACTGGTATGCTTAATGCTCTTCTGTTCTCTTTGTTTCTTCTCACAGCTAATCATGAAATGGTGGTGAATAGTCAAGCCCATGCTGACTGTCTGGACAGACTGATGTAAGCAAGTGCTATGTATGCAGCACAAGATAAGTAGTGTTGCAGCTTTAAAAGTTACAAAAAAATGTTTTTTTTTTATACAGTAGTAGCAAAGTAAATATGCATATTCTAACTGCAAAAGCAAGTATGCATGCATAAATTTGTACAACAGACCAACTTTAGGAGTCAAATGTAAGACTGTAGCCAGAGGCTGTGGGGTCAAATACTGTACCACGAGTAACAATAATACAATACTGCAATTATTTGATATCACATAAATTAAATTCTGTACAAGTGGCATAAATGCCATGCTGTTAAATGTAATCTGTATAGCTGGACAGAGCATATGCGCAATATATTCACATTGCAAGGATTACTCTGAGCAATCCATAATTAGTTAGGAAGTATATTTAAATGCAAAACTTCTGATAAAAATAGTTGTATTATTATAATGCATTGTATGTCATATACTAATTTTATCTTTTTTTTCTCACCCCAGTCCTTATCTCTTATTTTTTTATTTTCTATTATGTGTTGTCAAAATGTCTCCATGTTATCCATCTGTAACAAATCACTAAATTCTTCACAGCACAGCGAGTTAAGCCAGCCCTAGTGGCTCAACCTGCCCCTGCTCTACCAGTTACAGCACCAATGCACAGCACATCTGGCACCCAACCTGGCAGTACTGCCTCTGCTGCCCCTGCACTGCCTGTGCCTTCAGGTAGCAATACCCTGGCAGCTGATGCTGTGGTAAGCATCTGGGAGTACTTGCAGAGGTGGGGATTTCATCACCTGCCAGGAGATGTCAGGGTTAGTGAATAGGATTCTGCAGGGCACCATTGGTATGCACCTCCACTGGATGGAGAGGCTACTCTCCCTCATGATCCATAGGAAGAGAAGATGTCAACCACTCCAGCAGTTAGTAGAGTAATAGGATGTTAGTGACAGTCCTGGAGGTGAGGACTAGATTTTTACTGTCTCCATGTTTGAAGGGCATTGGCTTTTGTTGCCCCCCCAATCATTGTGTCCCCCAAGCTTTTGAGTCCCTTACCATCTCTGTGTCTTGTCTTCTTGTTCTGTTTGCTTGCATTTGCTTCCTCACCTACCTAACTTACCTGACCCAGAAATACCAATGTCCCTTACCCAGCATTCCTCTCTTACTGAAGTTAAAAGAAGGGCACCTGTTCCACCAAAAAAAAAAATATCATCCTGTTCAAAGCTCTCCATTTCGCACATGTGTCTTCTTGATACACTTGATTTGCCCCAATTGGCTATACAACATGATTGCATTGTTGTTACCCCTATGTGGAGGTTACAGTACAAATTCAGCTAATATTCTATAAACGTTTTCATTTTATACTGTTGAAGAAGTGAATAGCTATGGTTCTTTCCTACCTCCCTCCTACACATTTATATACCACTTTCCCTTTGTCCTTTCCCTGTGTTTGCCCCCCATTTCACCACTTTCGTATTTACCTCATTTTAACACCTGTAATCTAGTCAAAATATAAAATCACACACAACACACATAAGTAACAAAAACAATGGAGCTCTTCCCTTTTTGGCCTCTATTTTTGCATGGAGTTTGGCATCATGCACCAGTGTCAGGCATCAATGAATGACTCTTCAGTGATGTGGTTACCTCTGCACAATGCCTCTTAAATATGCTGAATTTTGTCAACACATAGTAACACGTGGTGAATGTAGTATAAAGATTTATTTCTTTGCATTATCACCGCTTACTAAAATTATTACATACACCTGGATTCGAACCATATATCATCTGGGTGCAAAAAGAAATGTGTCAATGCATTTACATCTGCTGCCACAGAGTCATCAAAGCAGCAGGTGTGTTTTATACCCTCAGTACTGAGAACTCTTAGAATTTTAGCATTGAGGCTCACATTTGCTGCTAATGTACATGCAAACAGGGAAAGCAATAGAAAAGTGTATCTCGCATGTACACTTTGCCAACCATTGTGCAAACCTGCTGGTGCTCTATGGAAAGTTGATAATAGCGTGTATTACTTTTGCTGTCCATTTAGTGTTTGCAAAAGGAAACTACATGTGGAAACAGAAAAAATGAAGGCCCTAAGAAGATATCACATATTTACAATGCAGCCATCTGTTACCTCCCCCTATGCACTGCAACCTTCGTTTCTCAGTACTTGTTCACAAATATATCAACTACACTAAATTAAATTAATAACAAATGTCTTATATACCATGCACAGCGTTATAATGACAATGCATATTTAGATTTTCTAAAACATGTAGTAATGTGAACACCTGTTTGTATATAGTTTGCAAAGCTATCTCTTAAAAGTATACCTGCACATTGGAACACAACCACTAAATACTACACATTGCACAGCCATCAGTCTGGTAACATGCAGAACTTTAATATCTTGACAGTTGAACATGGCTAGCTATCCATTTCATGTGGGCTTCTGAACATCTTCTCTCCAACATCCAGTGTTGATGTCGTACACTATAAGTTGTCCTGCTGCCTTATAAAAGTCAGACTTGTGCTGTGGCACTTATGTAAAGTACTTTGTTCTGTAGTCTAGTCACTAAGGTGGGGGCTCTGTTTTCACTGCAGTCATTTGGGAGGTGTGTGTGTGTGTCTATCTAGTTAGAGGAGTATAAGGGTCTATCCTACAGCTACCACTCTAATCCCATGGATTGCTAGCATTGTGACACTTGTGCATGCCAACACATCCATTTCATGCAGGCCTCCCAGCATCTTCTCTTCAACATCCAGTGCTGATGTCATTTATTATAAGTTGTCCTCCAGCCTTGCAAAAGTCAGACTTGTGCTGTGGTGATTGCATAAGATACAGAGTTCTGTAGTCTGTGAACTTAGATAGGTAGTAGTTTTGAAATCACTACAGTCAGCTGGGGTCTGTGTGTGTCCATGCACTTGTGCACTTGTTGACTTTAGTGAAAGTATTTTACACCAGCATGTGGGACACTATTATTACCATTTTCTCATCACCAGACATTGCTGATGTCATCACCTATAAAGTGTTGTTTGACACTCATCAAGTCAGACTTGAGCTGTAGTGCTTGCCTTAAACACAGAGTTGTGTAGTCAGTGTTCTTAGATTGGTAGGAGTTCTGTTCTCAATGCATTCAACTGGGGTGTGTGCATATGTGTGTGTGTTAGTGCACTTGCATGACATTATAGAGAGCATTTTACACCAGCATGTGGGATGCTGCTATTATGATCTTCCTCTCACCAGACTCTGCTGATGTCATCATCTATAGCAGATTTCTGGATGTGCAGTATTCCCATCAAGGCAGGATCAGAGATGGGTCTGTAGGCCAGGAACAAGACACCTCATCTTATATGATACAGATTACAGTGACCAGGCTTTCAGTCTATCCACATACATCATGGCATGGCTTGTAGGCCTTATATTTTCTTTGGGAGAAGCCCTTGTGGTCTCTCCAGCTGTTGCAGGTGTCTAGTGAAGTACATGCAAAAGGAAGCATTATACTCTATTTGTGTTCTGATGAGTTTCAAGTACTTTGCGTGTTACATCATCCTCAGATCTGGATATGATGGCCTAATTTATGAAGTGCCGCGGTGGTACAGCGGTAGCATTGTTACATCACAGCAAGAGGTTCTCCCGTTCGATTCTCGGCTGGGCTTGGGAGTGCCTTCTGTGTGGAGTCTGCATATCCTCCCCGCGGTTGGGTAGCGTTCGAAAGACATGCGTGCATAAATGGGCGTGCCTTCGTTGAAGGTTGAGCATCGAGCTGGCACCTCAGCGTTTCGTAAAAATTTACTGCCAATCATTAGCGAACTGGAGTTCCGCTGTGGTGAGCCCTTACCGGGAAAAAGCCAAAAGACCAACAACAACAACAACAATGTAGTCTTTCCCCACAACTATGGACACTTGGTGGTTGAAGTTAAAATTGCTATCTACATGTGTTCCCAAGTCTTGCACAAGTGGGTTTCAGCATAGGAGGAGTGTTGTTAATCCTGTAATTAGTGGGGAATTCCAATTTGCAGAATAGAATTTGCCAAAATAATGACACATTTTTGGGTTTATTTGTAGACTGTGTGCCTTTGGCACCAATCATTTGTCTGTGTTAGCCCCTCCTGTAGTATGTTAACATCAATTGCGGGCTCAATGATTGCACCCAATTTGCAAGAATCAGCTAACTTGAGAAGCCAGAGGCCATATACAGCACAGATCCTTAGGGTACACCAATGGTGACAGCTCTACTGTTAGAGGCTGATTCACCAACGTTAATTCACAGTATGTGTTCTGTCCATGAGCCAGTTGTTAACCATCTACTGATGTAAGGCTTAATCCCCAGCTGGAAGAGTTTCTGAATGATACCTGAGAGGGGTATTTTGCCCAAACCATAGGCCAGATCAAGATAGGTAGTATGCACTATCTTACCTTCATCCAGGCCTATCACACATGAATCAGTGGACTGTGACATCATTGATCACCTATAGCATGACTTAGAACTTACACCTACCTGACATAGTTGAATACAGATTTCAACACACCCTCCAAATGGATTATGTTCCTGCAGAAGGGTGTACATCAACATGCATCCATCTGAGTTAGGGGGTGGACAGCACATGATGCAAGCATGTATAGATGCATCCTGACTCACCTCATTTGTGAGGTAGACCAATATTTCATCATGGACCTTTTATAAATGGACAATAGTAATATCCTGGCTATGTGTTGTTAATGCTACATCCATGTCTGTTACATCTGTTGCCATAAACACCTATATCACCAAGTGGGTAGGCCTCTGGATCACATACGTGGCTTTTAAATATATTGAAATTTCTGAAGTGACCTATATCTCAGGTCAGTACATATGGGCTGTGTGCTAGGCCTTTCATGTCCATTATTTAAGTCACAGGCATCAAGAATGACATGCACATCCTGTGGCCAAACAGCTGTCTGGAGGAATACAGACAGTGGGCAGTCATTGACTCCAACTATGATATTAGTATAATCCAGCCAATATCAACAAACACCAAATATTGCTGCCACAGCCGTGACAACATATGAGATGAAACAAAAACATGGGGGGATTTGTTACATTATGAAAACAAATGCACAACCCAAGGATAATGTAGACATCACAACCTATAAGCAAACCAGTTTGTATGAGACCTGCATCCTGGGTTCATTCTGGCTCAGATGTTGTTTTTTTTTTCTTCAGCATTTTAGCCCGACCTCAGTTGTTTAGAGGGTGTGATTTTGCTATCAAGTTAACTGACGTAGAAAGTAGTTTGATTCTCAATTTTATGACCTTATGTCTCTGGGCTTTAAACTTGGAAGTTAATTTGAAGTTTTAGGGATTTTAATGAATTTTAACACATTATTGCATTTAACATTTTGTAAGAAATGTAGTTTATATTATTTACTGAAAAAACATTTTGCAAGAATGAAAACATTTTGCAAGAATGTGTTTAATAATTAGTTAAAAAAATTTATTATTTATACTTGTTATACTTTGGGTATGTGAAGTTTTTCAGGGTGATCATTTGTTTAATTATTTTAATTGTTTAATTAATTAACTGGGTTGTATAAAAAGATCTGCTTTGTGTATGTGTTTTATCCTGAGAAGGCAAATAGCTGAGGTGACAGATACACTTGGTATTAAAGAGAGCAGACTGAACAGCTCAGCTCATTTTATTTGTGTCATTTTGTGCAATTGGTATGTGACCTGTGTCCTGTGTTAGATGGTATGTGGAATATCCACCAGCATGTGGCCACACTGGTTACTACTCCGTTTTATGTAACACAACTACTGAGTATGTGCAGGAAATCCATACAAAAGGCCATAAGACCTCTATAGGTCACAGCCTTTATCACACCAATAACTGAATACAATGCACCCTTCTTCATGTACCTCCCTACAGATCTTCTAGTGATGTGTAACTGAAGAGTACCACCTTTGTCACATTGAGCTGCCACACATCTTAGTGGACTTCTTTTTATTGCATAAACATTACTGCCTGATGGTGTGGAACCCCCATCAAGGTGTTATACATGATGCACGTGTGATACTTTTTTCAAGTGATTCACGCAGTATATACATTACATACATAGCTGTTTGACAGCATTGATGGCATGGGCTACATTCACGAAAGTATGACTGTGGATCGTGCTATGTATATATATATATATATATATATATATATATATATATATATATATATATATATATATATATATATATATATATATATATATATATATATATATATATATTTATAGGTCTACTTCGTAACAACGAAAGACCAGAAGACCGAAACCCAGAACACAGAGATGAAAACAACGAAACCCCAGAACACTGAAAACCACGTAACCTTACGACACACACATAACACACAAAAACACACACACAACTGCCCCACACTACCAAACTCAACACCCTACACTAGTTATAGGCAGGGGGCAAGCCCCCCTGCACCCCATATGTTGGGGGTTAATATTCTAACTGCGAGATCACACAGACACACAAAGCAAACTCACACCCACACAGTACAGTCCCTCACACACCACAGTCACAACACACACCTACACACAGCAATTCTCCTCACAAATATGCTCACACATAAACACTTACCTACAGCAAAACACCAAAAGTGTTAATTCAAACACCTGTAACATCGGGATTTTGAATTTCGCACTTTTTGGTGTTCTGGGGTTTCATTGTTTTCGTCTCGCTGTTCTGGGTTTTGGTCTTCTGGTCTTTCGTTGTTACGAAGTAGACCCATATATATATATGCCATGCACACCAGTCAACTAGCCTGTATTGATCAATATGTCACATGCAGGTTTAGTTGTGTCCCTCCTAACACCTCCAGCAGTGTCAGGATAGTGTGTTGATTACCCTCCAAGATTGGCTGACATGTCACAATAGTTGTATAAGTGTGTTCATGCAGAACCATCTATGGTCACTCAGAATCACATATGTTGTCTCAGAGACATGGGATTTCTGGTGTTGTTCTGATATTGTTCATGATTGTGCTTGCTTCTTTTACTGTTGCCCATGAGCCTGTAACTGTGTCCCACTTGTTGGAGACCTCTGCTGACATTACAGTCATATTCAGCCCAATCAGTTTGCACAGCTTCACAATATGCACGTAACCTCGATTGTATATAACATCCCTGATAGATGTCCTCTCCATTGTTTGTCAGGATATACATAAATATAAAAATTTTCATTTGTCATTGTCATAAAGACATCTTCTCCATTGTTATGTAGCCTTGTGTGACAGTCACAAAATATGCATTTTCACTGTGCAGTCCATGCTGTACCATGTTGCTATGTGATCAGTGTTCCTACTACTTGTGTTCCATTCACATTCCCTCATCTGCTGTACATGAAGAGGACTAAGATGTTTCATCTGTCCTCTTCCACTGTCTTCATTCCTACAATTTATCTGTGTGTCCCTGTTTGATACAGACACTTCCTCCGACTGTTTATTTTAAATGGCAGTCCAGCTACCCTTACAGATCATTTACACAACTTTTGTATAAAATGCCTGGAATGGGATTCCACAATACTCTGTACTGTATACACTATCCTGTATTGTGTTTGGACCATATACATTGCTATATGATATACCCTGGTAATTGTGGCATTCTGTGCAATCCCACTAACCTAGTTTCCTCTAAGGTAAACAAGTTTGCTATCCATGTTGCTTTACATGGTTTCCCGGCCAGCAACACTTTTGCCATCTATGAAACCACACTTGTGTCCATTTAAACTCAGTGTGCAGCACGACTAAGTAATGACCACTGCTGCTCACTCCTCAAACACGTAAATTCGGTATAGACTCTGCATGAAGCTTACACAGAGTTTATTGAATCCTACTGAATATGTATTGTATTCATTTTCTGTATTTGAGAACTCATGTAATTTGTGAATACATTATTTTCTTTACAGCCTACCTCATTTGTCAATGCATTGCTGACTTCTAGATATTCTAATGTTGTGTACCTGTATATTTGTTTTATTAAACCTCACAGAGGTAGATTAAACTATTTTAGATAATTTCTACTCAGTGTTCATGTTGCTTACAGCTTCTGCTCTCTGAAGAATTTATTTTGTATGCCAGGATATTTATAACTGTGCTTATAACTGTGCTATAAACAAGGAAGTCATTTCAGTGAGTGTTATTGCAGTGATATAATGTATCAGTAAGTCATCAAGTTGGTTACATAAGAAATGCCTTCAGTCTAATCTTTATTCTACTATATTTTCCATCAGTTTATTTTAATCTATTTACAGTAGAAGGTTGCTAAATGCATTGGATTTTAATTATATTAACCATTGTGAGAGGTGTAGGTGTGAAAATGCCCACTGACCTATTTGAACTATTCTTTTCACATTAACTGAATAACAGAAAAATTCTTGTGGGCTAACCAAAATGTACTTTTCTTCAGTTCACATTTCTTTTCAAATTTTAAAAGCGGACTCGAAAATACCCTTCTGATTTTAACTCAAGAAAAGAATATGGAGATGATAACATAAAGGATTATGACTGGCTTGATGACCATAGCCTGCTTATTATGTGTTCGAGACATGGATGCTAAGAAATTCAACTTTAGAGTAAATCACTAGATAATGATGTGGGCTTGAGTTTCAGACTTCATATTCTTCAAAAAAGGCAGCTGAACAAATATCATGTTATTCTAGCTGCTTCCTAAATTTGTAACAGGAAGTCAGGGACATGTTAACAGCATGGACAGCAGGTAGAATTGTTTTTTTTTTGTTTTTTTTATTTATTTTTATTTATTTATTTTTTAATATTCTTATGCTGTCTTTGCTTACCAGTACTCGCAGATTTGACTGGTTACTGTGAGACCCCACCTTAACAAGAGTTGCTCAATAGTAGCATTTCATTGATTTTTTTCAAATATCAGGCTGTAATAACCATGATCCATGCACCACATAGATGTTAACAGGCAGAAGCCAGTGTTTGTATTTAATCCATGCCATTTTTTTTTTTTTTTTTTTAATCTTTCAACTGTCCCTGATTTCGCAAAATGTCCCAAAGAGTGTTTAATAGTATCCCAAAGGTGGTATAATGCTCTTTGTTGGGTTAATCAGTGCAGAGTACAAGGAGGTACGGACTTCCATTGATTTGGAAGAAATTCCTGGAGATAGACCTACGTCACTTTTATCAACTTTATTCTCACGCTCCTCCCCTCATTTATATTCACTGGTCCATGCCCATATTTAGCTACTACTCTCCACCCTCTTAAAGATACAGTATCTTAAACTGTATACAACTATCCTCATAATAACAGAAACAATAGTATAACCTAATCTAGTAATGCACTTCAACTAATTACTTTCTGAACACTATCTATGTCAATATCTATACAGGATATATATATGTGTGTGTGTGTGTGTGTGTGTGTGTCTCTCTCTCTCTCTATATATATATATATATATATATATATATATATATATATATATATATATATATATATATATATATATATATATACTGAATACTTTTTATCTGTCCAAAGCAGTTAACAAATAGTACATAATTTGTATTTTTGTTAACTACAATACGACAAAATGAAGAGTGTATTGAAGCATACGAATACAGTCTCCTCCCGGCTCTTAATACAATTAAATTGAACCATCCTCTTGCTTGACTGACTTCCTAACTGCCTGTCCTCATTTCAACAAAGGGGCTTTCTAGCATCATTCAAGTTGCTCAACAAGACTGTCTCTTTTTAGAACATAATACGACTCAAACTAACACTACTCCTAACTATTACTACTATTAATTTAAGGGAACGTTCATGTTAAACTTCATCCTTCATCTCATGTCACACTGAAAATACTCTCCACTGAATACATGAAAATATGCAGTATAACCAATGAGTGAACTTTTTTTAGAAAGCTGGAAATCTCAGAATAATCCTAAATAGCTTTAACAGAACCTGGCTTAAAGGCACTTCATGGATTCCACCTAAAATAAATAACACCTTCTGTTTATTTACAGAAAGCAGATATTTAAAAAAAAAAACACAAGGAGGAGAGATGTAGCAGAAATTAAGAAAGATCAGAGCTAAGTTTGCCTTTAAGCAGAATGCACTCAATTTTCATTATCTGTGTGCAGGGTTTGCCCTCAGTTCAGGACAGGAAAGGGATCTGGAAGTCAAAGTTCTACAGGATAACACTTATAGTATATTAAAGAGATGGAGACAACTTAATCTCCTAGTGGAATAAAAGATCATGACTGTTAAAATTAGTTATATTCTAAAGTATTTTATGTATTACTAGCATTGACATTTTATATTGCCATGCAACAAGTAAGCAGATGGAATAAGATGGGTCTTGCATTTGTCCTACGGTCATTCAGAGCCCTGCAT
The DNA here is from genome assembly GCF_019279795.1 of Protopterus annectens. NCBI lineage: Eukaryota > Metazoa > Chordata > Ceratodontiformes > Protopteridae > Protopterus > Protopterus annectens. The sequence goes on along the minus strand of NC_056751.1, from coordinate 502,587,355 downwards.
GGTAGCAAAGCCCTATATACAGACATCATGAGAAATTGGTCTTACTTTTCCCAGTTACTAGAAATAGAAGCTGTGACATGTATCAAACCATACTAGTGGAGGCAAGGGTGTTGCCGAACTCCTTGGAATGCCATACAAGCCGATACATCATAAATAACTTGATCACCTCTGGCTATTGGGAAAGACTGCAAGGAATATTTTCAGTTACTTTGCATTACTTTATACTACTTTTAAACTGACAGAAAAAACAGTGTTCCATTTAAAAGTATGTTACAGTCTCAAGACAGGCAATTAAAATACAACACTCCTAGCTTTAAAATAACTTTACTGAAGAGGAAAGTAATAAAACATCTACTAAATGAAGAAACTGGGTGTTTTTTTCCCCAAAGAGAACTTATCTCCCCAGTAAAGGAAAGAACAAGCAAAGCAATTATCTTTGAAAGACTCAGAGGAGCTCACACTTTGGTGGCAGTAAAACATTGAAGGGCTTCACACCCAGAATTGTCTTTTAGTGAGCTCAGCTTGAGCTGCTTGACAATTTGGGTGTGTGGAAGGTGCCCAGAAGCTTTGGAAGCTGGCTGGTTGGCTGTTGTATCCTTGGCAGGATATACCCCATAAAGCTAAGGCTACTGCATCAGTGATCATTATGATGAACATGTCGAGTGGCCATTGTAGTATAACGTCTGTCATCTTCATGTCTACTCCTCGCCATACAGACACTTTCTGCATAGACCTATTCCCTGAGACTCTGGGGCTCCACTTAATGATGGCATCCAGAAAAAAGTTACAGGAGTTCAGGGGGAGAGCAGATAGGGGTGTGAGACTGCAAGGAGGCTTAGAAAGAGAAAAAAAGACATGACAAGTAGCTTCCTGTAACCTACAGACATTGGATCCTACCCAATTTGGCTTTGTCAAGGGCAGATCCTGCCTTTTGAACTTGGTCGACTTTTTTGAAACAGTCACTAAGGCCATTGATGAGGGTAAGGCAGTTCACACAGCCTACCTTGACCTTGCAAAAGCCTTTGACACAATACCCCACTCGGGCATCATAGACAAATTCACCAGCTTAAATGTAAACCCATATGTCACAAGATGGGTTGCAAACTGGCTCAAGGAGAGAACCCACAGGGTCAGAGTTGCTGGAGCTATGTCAGACTCTAAGCCAGCCACAAGCGGTGTCCCACAGGGCTCAGTCCTGGGACCCTTCTTGTTCGGCATTTATTTTTCTGAGGTACAGGCAAACATAGGAGGATTGTGGCTGACAAAGTTCGCAGATGACTGCAAACTGGGCGCCATAATTGATACTCCAGCAGACACAAACATCCTTCAGAGAGGCCTCATAGAAATGGATAATTGGTGCCAGAGCCATGGCCTTAAGCTTAACGCCAAAAAATGTATAGTCATACCCTTTGGGAAAAACAAGGTACCGACAAATTACCACATAGGCGGTAATCCATTAAGTACGGAAGAGGTAATCAGGGACCTAGGGACCCAGGTTGACAGTAACCTCTCATTTGACACTCACATTGCCAAAGTGGTTAGGAAGACCTTCTATATTGCCCACCTTATCATGAAGGGTTTCACATCTAGATCAAGAGAGGTCATTGTGCCCTGTACTCTTCTCTTATCAGGCCAATGATTGAGTACAATGCCCCATTTGGGATGTATCTCACCAGACACCTGCAGCAGTTGGAAAGACCCCAAAAGTTCCTCACGAAGAGGATAAAGGGTCTTAAACATATGTCATATGCTGCCCGACTGAAAAAACTCCAGCTCTATTCAGTCGCATACCGCCTACTCAGAGGTGACCTGTGCCTGACGTACAAGGCCATGTCCAATCCTGAATTAATGGACATGCTCCACCTCAGAAAATCCAAATCCATCAAAGCCACGAGAACAAGTGACTTAAACCTCAACACAGAAATAAATGAACGTGCTGGAGGGACAGATTCATAACCCAGAGGCTCCCTACACTCTGGAACAGAATCCCAGTCCATGTTAGGCAGAGCCCCTCACTGACTCTATTCAAGAGAAATCTCGACGAGTGGATGGGAGATCGTAGGTTTACCCTGGGGTCATCTCTGTGTCACTACTAGACAGAGGCATAGTAAACTAAACCCTAAAAGGGTGTAGTATTCTCATCCTAAGGGGTGGTGTAAGCCACATACACTCTGGCTAGGCTTATAAATGCCCTAGGGCAGATAGCTTAGTACGAACCTATGAACTTATCTAAGGCCACTTGTTAAATTTAGAATGCTGCTACTGCTACTATGTATGGTGGGTATTTGGTATTTCTGCCCACCATTTTGCAATGAGGTCTGCAGGCCAAGGAGCCTTATCCTTAAGACAACCCTATTTTCACCTTGAGAGCAGTGAAGATGGACTTCATAGAGCTGTCAGTAGCTACTTAGAATAGCTTTCCTGTATGCATTAGAAATTAACAAAATCATTCAACACTTAAATCAAAAATGAGTAAGTATCTGACAACTAGAAATATTAGTCCTATATGGATAATCCATGATTGCTATAAATAAGTGATTTCCACTTATCCATTCCCACTATTTTCTTATTGCCTGAAGCATGTTGATAATGTTCTGTTTGCCATTATCTATAAAAAGTTCACAGTTTAGGTTATGCAGTATCTTTATTGTTTTATGCATTTAAATAATCAGATATTACCTGTAGATAATTACATATGGTTGTGTTTTATGTTATTGCTCACATTATACTGATTGTAGTCTAGTTGCTTTGTGACATGTTCCATAGCTAAAAAAAGTATCAGCACCCCCTCACTTTCATGATTAACCAACGATGCACTGCTTTGTATTCCTTAATGAAGATTTTAAATTTCACTTTGGTAACCACAATCAGTATTATAATCTGGCTACAAAAAACACTGATGCACTCCAAAGCTTTTCAGCCTGATGCTCTGAGAACATGGGTCCTGTCCCATAATGCACACATGTTGCATGATCACACATAGATGTTGCTTTTGTGACAAGTCCAAAGCATAATGTTGCATGTCAGCCTAAGCAAGTCATTCTATCCCTTTATGTTATCTGAACTGAATGTGTGTTTAACTTTGGTGGGAAGTTGGCATAATGGCTAAGTGTTTACCTTACAGTCAGAAGGTTCGGGGTTTGATGCTCACATAGGGTAGTTGGCTAGGCTTGGGCAATTAGCCTAGTATTAATCAGTGAACATGTCTGATGTGCAATTTTATGTCAGTCTATGCAACATTCTTTTCACGTAGCACAGCAGGTGAGCTGTTGTCAGGCTGACTATGGTCTTCTAATAGCGCAGTACTGGCACTCCATACTCAGATGAAGTACATATCTAAGCTCTCGTTCTATATTCAAAAATCACTCAAGCCAAAACTATAAGGAGGTGGACAAAATGTGCATGTCAACTATGCAAGCATTTGAGCTGATGTCTTAAATTACCAATAATTGGTACTTAGCATCATTAGTGCATAAAAGATATTTGACCTCTTGTAACATGCATTTGCTTTTCTGCACTCAAGGTACACCAGTTTTTATGCGTTTGTCAGTTTATTGTTGATATGTGAACTGTAGCCAAATGTATGAAATGAGCTAAGTTTTACTTCTGAGCTGAAATACCAGCCAATTTCCTTTTATAATTTTTTTATTTTTTTTTTGTTTACAAATGTAATACATTTTTAATTACAGGAATGCTTTGCAGCTGTTTGTCACTTCTTTAAGTCTTACTAGACTCCACTATGCATGTGCCCTTCTCTCCATCTCGTTCTCATCAAAGGAATAAGACAAAATCTTTGGGGTGACATTAGAAGTCAAAATCTGCAAGGGCGAGCTATTATTTTAGCAACAAAAGGATATGTCCATTCCTTTATCCTCGTCATGGGTATGGTTTATTCTGCAAAATCTTATTTCCATAAAGCAATGCTGCACTTTGTGGATCTGAAAAGGTGGCAATTCTAAGAAATGATAATATCTGTGAAGTTTTTTTTTAATATCTGTAAAGTGTAATATGTACTGTATATATATCTGTGTATATTTCTTGTTTGGGGTTAAGCACTGTTCTTAATTTTTTTTTGTTCCCCTTAGACCTCATTTTTACTGGCTCTGTCCAGCAGCATCACTCTTCCACCTCAGGTCTACCAGCCATAAATTGCTGGGACCGGTTGTGGATTCTAAGTGTGTCCTGAGGTCGTGGCTCTGCTTCTATCTAGTTTTTTGTTGTTGTTGTTTATATCCTACCCACTTCCTTTCCTCACCAACGTCATGTTCGTTGGTTGTGCCGAAGAGCAATTCCCTTTGGACCATGCGTCTCCTTACAGAACTTATCAACAACTGCTGTCCCACCCAAGATCGGCATGTCCATCTCTTCCCTGCTGCTCTGCCAGTCACACAAGCCACTAATCAAACCTGGGTTGGCTGGGTTGTAGTCAGGGCTTTTTCTATCTCTACGTCGCAACATAGTTATTGAAGTGCTATTCATCTCCAAATACACACTAGCAATTGAAGTGACTGTGCCATTTTTCATCTTGCTGCTAATGCATGTTTCTAGCTAAGTCTGAAACAATGTCACTGGAAGTGACACTTGGAGCTAATGTGTGGGTGCATCTGTCTTTGTGTTTGTGTGTGCATTTGTCTGTGTATATGTGTATTTACTGGCTGAGAAACAAATAGTGCTGATGGAAGTCACACTTGGAACTGTGCATTTGAGGATGTGGTGGGATGAGGGTGTTTTGTGTGCATTTTATTTAGCAGTAGCCTAAGTAAAGGCTGAGATTATGTTAAATAAAAACACAGGATGGTATTGCTGAACTCCTGTAGATAAGACTGTACTACTGATGTTTTCTGAAATTTTCATCTAGCAACTGATACAGGGGCATAGCTGAAGTCTACAAAATATAGTGTAAAATGGCATTGAATCTTGATAGCATTTAAAGTGCTTTGCCTTTTTTATATTTTAATTACTAATGATCATTGCATCTAAGTTTTAACAAAATAATAATGGAAGACTATGCTTGCAGTACATGTGATTCAACACTAAGAATGGCATGTTTAAAATGCACATTGAAATTGAATTGTACTTGTTTGCCGGCTGTAGCTGTGGTAATGGTTGAGATACCTTATTTTGGCTGCCATTTGAACACAAGCAATACCCCCCCCAAGAAAAAGAACTTTAAAGTGATATGCATTTTCATATGCTGTAGCTTGGCTCTTTGACATGAAGATCAGAAATTTTGTATAAGCTGGCATTTCAAAACTTAGGTTCTTCAGAGACAAAAAAGGATTTGTTTAGTGCATTTTTTGCATTATTCATCAACTAACACGGACTGCTAAATGAAGTGAATGAATATATTGATTTTTTGCAGTATTCCTGCTGTAACTGCTGGAATCGGCAGTTTGTTAATTTTCTTTCACTACCTTAACCTAATTTATTTAGTTCTTTAAGTGCAGCTTATTAAGGCATAAGGCCCCCGAGCTGGTGGAAAACAGTACTCAAGCCGCTGAATCACTTACAGACGCCTTCTACCAGCACCTGCAGGACTGCATGGATAAGGCAATCCCAAACAAAACAAAGACTCTTAGTACCAAAGGCAAGCGTCCAGTCTGGTGGACCCCAGCCATAAACAAACTCTACAATAAAAGGAGGAAGCTACTACAAGATACAGCAAAATCCTTAAAAGGTAAGACACCCTTGATCACTATAAGTAAAAACTAAGAGCTCTCATAAAATCATCCAAAGCAAATTTCGAGAGAAAAATAGCTAAAGACTCAAAAGACAATCATAAGGCCTTCTTTAGCTATGTTAGACACCTAGGAGGAAACTCCCAGATATGCTCAGAACTAGTTCAAAATGATGTGAAGATTACTGATCCTACAGACATTGCCAACATACTGGCTGACAGGTTCAGTGCAAACTTCTCCCCCTCCCCAAAGGAGAGATATCTATACCAAACGATTGCAGCCCCAAATATCTCCAGCGCCCAAGTGAGAACTGCTCTCTCCAAAGCAAAAACACAGCATCCATGGGACCTGATGGTGTCCCCGGCTGTGTGCTCCACGAACTCAATGAGGAATTAAACCCACAGCTAGGACAGCTGTTTAATCAAAGTCTTACCTCTGGATACACTCCAGGAGTGGCGCACTGCAACTGTGGTCCCACTTCACAAAGGCGGTGCCTCCACCGACCCTGGAAATTACCGCCCATTAGCCTGACAAGCCTTATCTGCAAAGCCATGGAGAGGATCATAATGGACCTCATAAATAAAGACATAGGAATTTGCAGACTTTGGATCCAACCCAGTTTGGCTTTGTCAAAGGCAGATCATGCCTTTTAAACTTGGTTGACTTCTTGAAACAGTCACCAAAGCCATTGGCGAGGAAAGGCAGTCCATACAGCCTACCTCGATCTGGCTAAGGCCTTCGATACAATACCCCACTCGGGTATCATTGAAAAACTCATCAGCTTAAATGTTAACCCATACATCACAAGATGGGTTGCAAACTGGCTGAGTGACAGAACCCACAGGGTCAGAGTTGCTGGCGCCATGTCAGACTCAAAACCTGTCACAAGTGGTGTCCCACAGGGCTCAGTCCTGGGCCCACTCTTGTTTGGCATCTACTTTTCCGAAGTACAAGCAAACACAGGAGGGTTATGGCTGACAAAGTTTGCAGATGACTGCAATGCCATAGTAGAAAACACATCTGACACAGATATCCTTCAGAAGGGTCTCACAGAAACGGATAACTGGTGCCAGAGCCACGGCCTGAAGTTAAATGTCAAAAATGCATAGTCATACCCTTTGGGAAAAACAAGGTTACCCCTAGCTACCAAATAGGTGGCAATCCACTGAGCACAGAAGAAGTTATCAGGGACCTGGGGACCCAGGTTGATAGTAGTCTGTCATTCGACACCCATGTAGCTAAAGTAGTTAGGAAGACTTTCTACATTGCCCACCTTATCATGAAGGGATTCTCATCTAGATCAAGGGAGGTCATAGTCTCCCTTTACTCATCACTCATCAGACCAATGATTGAGTACAATGCCCCATTTGGGATGTATCTGACCCGACACCTGCAGCAGCTGGAGAGGCCACAAAAGTTCCTCACCAAAAGGATAAAGGGTCTCAAAAATCTGTCCTATGCTGCCCGACTGAAAGAACTCCAGCTCTATTCAGTCGCTTACCGCTTGCTCAGAGGTGACCTTTGCCTAACATACAAGGCCATGTCAAACCCAGATTTGATGAATATGCTTCACCTCAAAAAATCTAGATCCATCAGAGCCACAAGGGCGGAAGACTTAAACCTCGACACGGCTATTAATAGGACGTGCTGGAGGATAGATTCATTACCCAAAGACTCCCTATGCTGTGGAACAAAATCCCGGTACATGTGAGGCAGAGCACCTCGCTGGCCTTGTTCAAGAGAAATCTTGACCAATGGATGGGAGATCGCAGATATACCCCAGGGATTACCTCAGTGTCACTGCTCGACAGAGGCACAGCAAAATAATGGGTATAGTTCCCCATACTAAAGGGGTGGCGTAAGCCACAAAACGATGGGCTAGGCTTGTAAATGCCCTCGGGCAGATAGCCTAGTATAAACCTATGAACCTATGAACCTATATACAGTTTATAGTTTGTTCTTTATTTCCATCTTTACTGAGCATACACCACAGCATTCATTCCAGTATTTATTCATGATGCAGTTTAACATGTATAGTCCTATCACACAAACTCTGCATGTTTGATCATTGGTGGTCAACATATGGCATCAAAACTTTTAACCTCCCTTGTATACCACATTGCTAACCTTTAACTTGCTTCCTTTGTTTCTTTATTTAGTTGTTTGCTTGGTTTATTATTAGCTAAAAAAGTATTGGGTTAGTCCATGGACTACTTTCAGCCATGCCCTGGGCCATAAACTCAAGGGTGAAAACAAAATATATCACATTCATGCAGAAAAAGAGAGAATATGCAGCCCTCACACAGGCAATGACCTGTACCTTATAAATAAACCAATAACATCACTAATGTAGTTTACAAATACTTTGTTCTTACTTCAGTACTCAATGTTCTCTACATCTAAGAGAAGAATTAGAAGCTAGAAATGTCAGTGACAAACAAATGGCATAATATATCTCATGAAGAGGCTTAATGCCTGGATAGACTGGAAAAAAATCTAGATTAGCTACTAATTCTGCCAAAATACTCTACTTACATAACACATAAATAGCAACCACAGATAAACACAAATAATTCTGGAAAGAATTAAAGCAACCATTCTTTCATTACTTTTTCTTGTTTTTTGACATTCATCTTCCAGTCCTCTTCCTCCCTCTCTCGCCCTTCAGTTTTGCACCCTCCTTCTATCCATCATTGTAACAAAGTACATAGGTGAGTATATGTGGCACCACCTTTTCTCTGTTTCTTCATACTGAAACAGAACTTGTTTCTCACCATTTTATTCCTTTTGTCTTCTTCCCTCTAGCTCTTATTCTCTTTCTGTATATTCCCTTGTCTGGGTTTAATTTCAAGATTCCTTAGCAGGTATGACATGACTTAGTGTATCATCATTGTTATTGTGTTTACTGTCCATAGCTCTGCATAGTTTTTCTCCCATTTTCATTATATTACCTGTTTTATCTTCATCTGCTCAAATTATTATTATTTTTTTGTATCATGCTCTCTTGTATGGTCCTTACCAATAGCCTTAGACACGCAATAGTACTTCACCTCTTTGACATCCTGCACTCTGCCTTTTTCTGTCCTCCTGTTTTTCTGTCCTCCTGTTTACTTTAACCATGGATATATTCTTTGCATTACATCTCAGGTCGAAAATTATCTCACATACTTCAAATATTAGTGAGATCTGTCCCAGGATGACTTCCACATTTCTTGACACCAGCATGCAGTCATCAGTGAATAGAAGGAGTTGTGAGTGCACCTATTTTCATCCCTCTAGCATTGATACTTGGTCACTGATTTCTATTTCTAATTTCTTTACCACCCATATAAAAAGTCCTTGTAAAACAGAATGGCTTTGTCTTATACCCTTCCACCAGGCTTAAGAACTGTCTGTTTACTTTAAAAAAAAATCTCTGGTTCATTTTAGATTGCTTTGATCCATTTTAATGTTTTGCTTCCATCTTTTGCTCTTTCCAGTACCTTCCATATTAGTCCCACTTCACTGTAGTTAATGCTTTTTCACAAATTGAACAGGAACTCTCATTACTTTTCAGTTTTTTACCTCTCAGTTTTAGGCATAAATTCTGTCAGAATTCACTTTTTCTTCAGCTGTTCCTCCTCTTATGAATCCATACTGTCCTTTCCACCTTATTTGTAGCAAAATCATGTCAAAATGTTCTTCCTAAGATTTCAACTAAAATCTTAATATCCTTGTTTATTAGTGAAGCTGGTCTATAGTTATCTATAGTTATCTGTTTCTGTCCAGCCTCACCTTTTCTTTGGGATTAATGCTACAATTTCATTCCCCATCATGTTTGATATTTGTCTTGTTTGCTATATTATGCTTTATTCCTCACTCAGTTTTCCTTGTGTTCTCCCTTCTCCATTTCTAGATGTCTATTGTAAAATTAACTGGCACATCAGACTGCCTTTTTCATTTCATGGAGTTCCTTATTTTCATGTGTTGGAGGTATACACATTAACCTTCACCCTGTGTCTGTGTTCTTCGTATTTAATTGTTTTCCATTCCCATTCTCCATTCTATGTCTAACTTCCTCATTTGTTTCTCATAAATCTTTTGGAAGTATTCCCTGACTTTTTTCCCCTAATTTACTTGTCTTTACTTTTATCATTTCTCCTTTCTGTCCCCTTAAGACTGGTGATTCATCAGTTCCTTTTCTTGACTTTGTGTTTCCTCATTGTGTTATTTCATCACATACTATGACCAAAAATTCCTTCCAGTATCATTACACAATTTCTACTGCTTTTGTTGTTTGACTTTCCAGAGTTGCTCATATCACAGTCTCTGTACCTTGAGTTACTCTGCAATCAAAATGGCTTCCCACATTTCTTTCTGGATCTGTGCTATTCTTCCTTTTAGTCTGCTGTTTCTCTCTTTTCTACCTCCTCCTACATATTTTCAGTATCACTAGTTTCCCTCTTACTGCTGTTTTTATCCTGACTGCCACTGGTCTTCTATTTTTTCATTCTTGCATCTATGTCTCATTGTCTCCTGTATCGTGTTTTTCAGTCTGTGGTCTACCACTGGTTCTCTGCATTCATGGCTTTCTTATCTCCCCCAAATCCTCCTTTATCCTATCCTTGCATCTTTAATATGAGTTTGTTTATTTATTGCCTTTGAGTACTGGCAATTTCTGCTCGGTGCATGAAAGACCCCATTTCAGTGGAGGGTCAGGGAGAAAAAAGTCTACACAGAAGTTTAGACAAAACAAGTGTTGGATATTAAAATTTACAATAGCGTGAAACTGAACACAGAGTATTTAAAAGGCAGTACAAGTCAGTGAAAATACAAACTAAAAACAATATACAAATAGAATTTCACAGCAATACAAATTAGGCATGAAAAAATACACTAACAGTAAATATTTAAGAGATTTTATAAATGATTATTGGTAAGAGTTGCTGAAAAACAGGAGTCAGGAACTTGTTAAAAGATTAAAACATAAGGAGAGATAAAGAGGAGAAAGTAGTATTGAACTGGAAAAACAGAAGAAAGAAGTAATAGAGAGGGGAAGGAAAGGCAAACTATGTAGTGAAGTAGTAAAAAAGAAGAGGAAGACTAATTATATATGAACATCTGTAATGGATTATGAAAAAGAAATCAGTTGTCCTAGAGAAAAATTGCTTAGAAGGTTGGAGAGAGTAAATGTTAGCGAGCTACTGGAAGGGTAAGTATGTTATTCAGGGATATGGAAGAGGTGAAAGATGGTAAGGAAGGAGGGAATGCGTTATTAATATGGTATTCATGTTAGGGCAGATACCCTGACATGGGAAAAGGAAAGGAGTTAGTGATTACATTAATAATTTTATCAACTGTACTTTATAATTATGTGGTAGCCAGGACAGGAGCATTGACGTATTGTTTTCTTAGTTAAATAGGATTTTAGACTAGATTGCAAGGAGAGTCTGCAGTGTCCATGCCTAAGGGACAGTGAAATGCCATTCCAGATTTTGGAGACGTAGAAAGAGTCACCAGCTATGTAGTTTGTTTTGGTGACTTGCAGATAAAATTTATAGGGAGATCTGAGGGATCTGGTCAGGATGTACAGCTGAAAGAGATTGACAATGGTTGGACATTTTTGTACTTTACTGATGAGATTGAGAGTTGAGTAGTTGATAGTACATCCAATGTGTGCCTTTCCAGAATTTCAGCTTTACCTATTCTAGGAAGGATGTCTCCTATACCTAATATTTTGTCTAGTCAACTGGTTTACTTGAACCTTGGAAAGGTAACTGTTATATTCTGTGCAATTCGTTCCACCCATATGGCCTCTGTCATGCCTTCAGTTAATTTCCTTGTAACGAGTATTGTGAGTATGTTTTTTTTTTTATTTTGTCATAAAGTCTCTCCTTTCATGGGTTTTGTCAGCTGATTCTTCCTTGCCAGATTACCCATCTGGCTTCCCCACTTTTCTTTACTTTCTCTTTATTACTGTATGCACCACTTTCCTGAACAGTGTCTGTACTCCACTTTTCCCTCACCCACCTTGCTGTCAAACTTCCTTTTGGAGGTACTACAGGCTCAGAATTTTCACCCCCTCCCTGACTTTTTAATGTTGTTTCCTGTAATAGTACTACATCTTTATCAGACTACTTAGTGCTGTGTGTGTGTGTGTGTGTGTGTGTGTGTGTGTGTGTGTGTGTGTGTGTGTGTGTGTGTGTGTGTGTGTGTGTGTATATATATATATTTAGATTTTTTTTTTTTTTAGATTAGTACTAAGCTACCATTTTAAGCATAGCCAATTATCCCTTGTGAGACTTGAACCCTGCACCTTGTGTTTGTAAGGCAAACACCTTAACCATTAGGCCACCCTCCCAACCCAACCCAATATATTTATATATATACATATGCATAGATGTGGTTTTATGGTATTTGAGCCCTTGACTACTTTGCTGTTCTCATCTTCCTTATTCCTTCTCCCTTCCTCTAGGTGCCCTTAGATGATTCCCCTTCTTAGGGTCCTTTAGATGACTCCCCTTCCCTGGGTCCTGCCACTGCCAGCAGCTGTTTGGTGGCTCCCTTCACACTGTTCCCTCTCTTCCTGTCCTTGGCACATGATACCTCATTCCCCAGTGTACAGCTGCATTGACTCTGGATACTGTTGTTGACCTGTCCACTTTGTTCCCTACCACATGACCACATTCCCTTTACTTTTCTCTTCCTGTTGTTTTCTCGGCTCCCTTTGCCATGATCTGACTGTTCCGTGTTGCATGCTTATTGTCCTTTGTCTGCTCCCATGCTGTAGTCTAATGGATGACAACACAGCACAGTACTGGTAGTTAGTTTGTTTTGTACACATTTAAGTACAACTCACATACGTAATTTCAGTTAACATTTTTTTAGCCTCCACTTTTTATTATTTGATGAAATTGCTTTTCTTTCTTCATGGTTCTTACACCTTGCAGTTCAACATTATTTGTATGAGGAGATGGCTTCTTTTTCTGTCATGCTTTATATCATTTTTTGTATCTATCTATCTATCTATCTATCTATCTATCTATCTATCTATCTATCTATCTATCTATCTATCTATCTATCTATCTATCTGTATGTCTATGTCAAAATAGTGCCTTTAATTTGCTGGATGCTGCACAGTTCCACATTCATCTTAAACTCATTTCAGACTATTTTCCTCTCAATCTGTATCCCTTTGTGGCATCTGGAAAGCATTGCCAGACTATGGATTCTCACGCAGTTCATTATCTGACTAGCTGCTTCTCCCATCACCACCCTTTACTGGTTCAGTATCTCCACTTCTGGATCACCTCCCTTTTTTTCGAGTCTTCTATGGGTTCCTACATGTACTCCTGCATTTTTCATGCCTCCTCTTCTCCTCTGCTGTTCTGACTTCCCAAAACCTGCAGCCACCCAACAGTGAGTGTCTGTGACCCTGTATGGCTGCCTTCTCAACCTCAGCTTCTCTCTTCTCACCTCTTTTTCTTCTCTCTGATGGCATCTCACTTAAACTTCCTTGAATCTCATTTGACCACTTTTTGGATCATTTGTATATGTTCTGTCCAGGCTTTCCATGCTCATGTTCTTCTGCATCAAATATCTTTACTGTGTTTTGAGGTTCCTTGATATTCTTCACATATTCCACCGTCTTTGTGTTATATCTTTCTCCGGATTCAGCATTTTAACTTGGGTTTCCTTTCCAGCAGGCACCGCAGCATCTGATGCCGTTTGTTTACTTTTTCGCTCTGACCGTTATCTTGTCCCTTGCAAATTAACTTGCTAATTCATTTCAGGTGGGAGACTGATCTTCCTTTATTTCTTTACTTCTGGAGGTTCTGCCTTGCAAGATCTCTACGTTGTATCTTGTTAATTTCATTCTGGAACTCAGTTTCACTCCCCCAGTCAACTCTTAACATTGAAAGGTAGTTCATCCATGTTGCAATTCACAGAGCTTAAACAGCAGCTAGTTAAGACCACTGTTTTTCATTGTTCATTCACAGGTTGTGATAAATCTTCAATGATTTTACTAAACATCCAGTTGAATGGTGCAATTTTTAACAGTTTCGCTTGTCTTAATATTTCATATTTATTTATGTATGTATGTATGCAAATCAGCTATAATTCTTTGGAGAAGTTCAAACTAACCTGTTTTTTCCTTCCCAACTAGGGGATCCTTTCAAACAGTGAATGCTGAACCCTAGGCAGATGAATATATTGTTATAGCAGCTCCTACCTGGAGATTTCCAGCTTTCTTTCAGTCACATTTTGCTGTATTGCCAGGATCCAGATTTTGTAGCATCTGAATCTATTTTGAGATCATCCAGTTTGTAACAATGACATCTTAACACTATATCCACCTACATTAGCTTCCTGCAGTGAATCTCTGTTTGTAGGGCAGCCTTGTCTTCCTCCAGAACTTGGATTTTCTTTCCCAGTTTTTCACCTCTTGTTGCCAGCCTCTTATTATTTCTTTCTGGAGGCCTAAACATTCAGCTACCACCATCAGCTTTATGAACATTTTGGAGCCAGCTGCTTGTATTCTGGGGCAGTTTAAAAGGTTCCGTATTATGAAATCGCAGATGCAGTTTGTTGAATGCATCTTGATAGAACCAAAAAGAACAAAAAGGCAGAATATCAAAGTGGCTTTTCAACAAATTGATTCCCTGGGAAAGAATTCACTTGACCGCTTTCATTACTTTGCCATTTGCAGCACTGTAGTGCGATCAGGGAGTTGGTATATTTAAGTGTGGGGGGGGGGGCGTGGGGGGTTAAGTAATGTTTTAAAGTTTTTTTTTGATTTTGTAACAGTGATTTTTTTTTCCCTTGGAAAAAAAATTGCTGTTCTGAGGTTTCGATGTTTACATGGGGTAGATTAATTATCGTTTGCTTTTGTAAGCGTGCGATAATATAATATAGACCCATTTAAAATCCAGCGAGCAGATTGTCTATTATTCCAGTTCTCTCATACTCCATTTTCATTTCATTAATTCATTCACGTATGTATCATAGCTGGCAGCCTATTTATTTCTGTTTTATCTGGTCTTTCCAGATCTCTAGGCCTAAGCAGCACAATTGCTTTGGGACTCTGGTGCTCTTTCTATGGGTGTGTAATCTTGGTGACATGCTGATGATTAAGGAACAGAAACATTTTCCAAATTCCATCTTAGGTGTATGTCTTCAGTCAGGCACTTGCTTTCCACTTGTGACCTATGGTAGTTCATGCATTGGTCATTCTTCTGGACTTCCAAAATCACCTCACCTTCATCCTCAAGTTATGTAATACTGACCTTGACTACTTTAACCACAACTAGAAGCCTGTAGCCATGGTGATGAACTCAGCAGCTCAGTATGAACATTTAATGTGGGAACTTTATGGTTGCCTTTAGCAACAAGGTGCTCATATATGGTAATACATTTTACTTATGATATCCTACAGTGCATGGGTTTCAGCTGCCTGAAAGCTCTGTGGGTACCTCACTACCCATTCACCACTTCCACTCAGGACATTGTTAGTCATTTATAAAATGATGCCTGAAACTTGTAGGTGCTCATTCATCTAGCACATCTCTTGCCTTGTAAAACTAATTATAACAACAGCTTCTAGTATACAGCTCTTAAAGCCTGCTTTAGGAAATCCCAAAAATCAAAGATCTTTTGTAAGAGTTAATAGAATCTCTTAAAATTTCATGCACTTGAGTATTTATTCATTTATTTCATTAATTTATTTTATAACTCTGTTGTTTTTAATGCTCTCTTTCACATTTTGTAAAGTACCAGTATCACACCAAACTGATCAAATGCAAGACACAGAAAAACATGCTGGTGTATTATTTTATATTAGTTCTACACAGTCGTACTGATTAATTCCATACAAAGAATAGTATGCAAGAGTGATGGTGCTAACAGAGAATATTGGGATGTAATATGTTGACTATGAAGTAAAAAATATTTTTCTTTTTATTGTATTTCTATTTTTGTGCATTTGTTTCACAAGGTACACTTTTATATTGAAAATAATAGAGAGAGATTCACCAATTATGTTTTACTTGGAAAGAAATACATTTTTACTTACTAAAACCTAATAAAAATACATATTTACTTGCAAAGGCCTTATCCTTTGCATTTATAAACCTGAACACACCTTCTTGTCTTCTTTTTGAAAATGGAGACTGCTAACCCCAGTTTGCCAGTCCAGGGGCACTTTCATAGCCTCTTATGTATCACTGAAAAGGTGGGTTACCTGCAACACACTAGTTCATAGGTAGGTACTAGGCTATCTGCCTGAAGGCATTTATAAGCCTAGCCAGAATGTGTTGGCTTTCACCACCCCCTTAGATTATTTCCCTGTGCCTCTGTCCAGCAGAACCATGGAAGTGATCCCCAGGGCAAACTTTGCTTCTCATCCACTTGTCAAGGTTTCTCTTGAAGAGTGCTAGTGAGGAGCTCTGCCTAATGTCAATTGGAATCTTGTTTCAAAGCATGGGAAGTCTCTGGGACAGGAATCTATACCTACAGCACATCCTATTTATTGCTGTGGTGAGGTTTAGATCCCTAGAGCGTCTGGCTCAAGGGGATAAGGTTTTCTTTAGGTGGAACATGTCCATCAATTCTGGGTTGGACATGGCCTTGTATGTCAGGCAGAGCTCACCTCTGAGCAGATGGTATGCAACCGTGTACAGCTGGAGTTTCTTCGGTCAAGCTGCATAGGGCATCTGTATGAGGCCAGTGATCCTCTTGGAGGTACATCTGTGGTCTTTCCAGCTGTTGCAGGTGTTCTGTAAGGTACATCCGAAATGGCGCGTTGTACTCTATGATGGGTCTGATGAGTGATGAGTAGAGGGGCACAGTGACCTCTTTTGATCTGGATGCAAACCCTTTTGTGATTAGGTGGGCCACATAGAAGGATTTTCTAACCACTTTGGCAATGTGATTATCAAAGGAGAGATTACTATCTACTTGGGTCCCCAGATCCCCTATTACGTTTTCTGTATTTAGGGGACTACCACCTATGTGATAGTTTGTGGATACTTTGTTATTTCCAGAGGGAATAACTATGCACTTTTTGGCATTTAGCTTGAGGCCATGATTTTGACACCAGGTATCCGTCTCAGTGAGACCCTTTTGGAGGATGTCTGTGTCAGCCGGTGAGTCAATTATAGCCCCTAGTTTGCAGTCATCTGCAAACTTGGTCAGCCATAGTCCTCCTGTGCTTGTCTGTACCTCTGAGAAGTATATGCCGAACAGGAGGGGTCCTAGGACTGAGCCCTGGGGAACAGCACTTGTAACCGGTTTAGAGTGCTCCATAGCCTTGCAGACCAAGCTTGTCAGGCTTATAGGGCGATAGTTCCCATGGTCTGTTGTGGCTCCACCTTTGTGGAGATGAATAACCGTTGCTGTGCTATGGGTACGTAGCCTGTGAAGAGGCTGAGTTTAAACAGTGTATTGAGGTGAGGGGTTAGTTCATCTTTGAGCTTGTGTAGGACGCAGCCTGGGACATTGTCTGGTCCCATTGATGCTGTGTTTTTGGCTTTGGAAAGGGCTATTTTAACCTGAGTGTCTGTGATTTCAGGGGCTCTACATTCTTCTAGTATGGTTATGAACCCTTTTGGGAGTGAGAGGGGGGTAAAGCTTGCACTGTACTTCTCTGCCAGGATGTTGGCAATACCGGTTGGTTCAGTGTATTTTGTGCCATTCTGCACTAACTCCGAGCAGATCTGAGCATTGTCAATTAGATTCTTGACATAGCTAAAGAATGCCTTGTGGTTATCTTTGGAGTCCTTGGCAAGTTTTCTTTCAAAGCTAGTCTTGGACGATTTTATGAGGGATCGTAGTTTCTTGCTGATACTGATCAGGGACGTCTTCCCTTCTTGGGATTTTACTCTCTTCTGTACTAGTTTCCACCTTCTATTGTATAGCTTGTTTATGGCAGGGGTCCAACAGACTGGTTTCCTTTTCTTGGAGTTAGTCTTGGTTTTGCTTGGGATAGCATGATCCATGCATTCTTGTAGGTTCCCATAGAATGCATTAGTAAAGGATTTTGCAGCTTGGACAGCGTTATCCTTTAGCATGGGAGCTTTGAAACTTTCCACCTCCTTCTTAAGTAAAGTGAAGTTTGCTTTTGAAAAGTTTTTCACAGTGGTTTCTTTGTCCAGGGGTGGGGGCAGAATGTGGATATCCAAAGTGATTTGTTTATGGTCAGATCTAACCAGCGAGAGGTTGACCTCTGGTGTGGAACACTGGTCGCCCATGTTGGTGACAACCAGGTCCAATATGTTATCACCTCTGGTGGGAGTGTTAACCAGTTGTTCCAGGGAGTTTGAGTTTATAAATTCTAGGAAATGTTGGGCAAGGGAGTTAGTGCTTGAGTAGTTTTCTCAGTTAATGTTTGGGTAGTTGAAATCACCCAATATTAGGGTGTTTGCTAGGACCTTTATATTACCTGGTGTTTCCAGAAATGCAGAATGGGAGCCCTGGGACATGGTGAATGATCTGTAACAAGCTACAATTTGAATTGCAGTTTTGCCCATTGTTAGTTGCACATGGATAATCTCTGGAGCATCGTGCTGTGCCACTAACCTGGAGGTGTGGGTATCCTTGATGAATATGGATACTCCCCCACCTTTTGTATTTCGGTCCGGGTTCTGTGGCCGAAATGTATGGTATGAGTTGTAGCCTGGTAGTGCTTGGGTGCTCTCTGGTGCCTTAAACCAGGTTTCTGTTACCGCACATATATCGATTTTCTCCATACTGAAGAGTGCCTTGAGTGTGTGCATTTTGAGGTTTAGACTTCTGGCATTGAGTAGTATTACCCTCAGATTTTTGTTACTTGTGCTATTTATGGTGGTGGGTTTGTCTTTTGAGCCTTGCCTAAAAAAGGCACTATGGGGGTGGCAAGAGCCTTGGCCAGTATTTGAAAGCCTAAGGGTGACAGGTGTTAGTGAAGCAGTGTGGCTTGTCGAACATGTTATCCCAAACAGACAGACACTGGATCCCCTTTGAATGACACCAGAAACTTAGCCAGTTGTTGAAATTGGTAATTTTTTCTTTATACCGTGGTATCATTCTTGGTGAGGGCAGGATGCTACTCAGGGTCAGGGTCATACCAGCCTTGGCTATGTGATCAGAGAGCTCTTCCATGTCTCTTCATGTAGTCCAGAGAGGTACGGCTCAGGTAATTCACACCAACATGGACAATGACAGAGTCGTATTTGTACTTGTTCTGGAGTGACCTGAGTGCTTGTGTTATGTGGCAGATCCTGGCACCTGACAGACAGCTAACAGTAACCTTCTCCTTATTCAGCCTAGTGAGTAGGACATCAGTGTGCCTGACTATAGAGTCACCTATTACTAGTATGTTGGGTATATTATTTTGCCTTGAGGGCTGTGATTGTGTGGCACACTGGTTTTGTGAAGTATGTGTTTCATGGTTTGTGTTTGGGGATGGAGGTTCTTGGATGTCTGCTTTGGAGGGCTCTGTTGCTTTTGCAGATTTTTATTTAGAGCCTCTGAGTATGTTTTCATGTATTTACATGTGTTTTTTGCCAGTGCAATGGGTCTGTGTGAGACTGGTAGTGTGATGCCAGTATTTTCCTTCTCCTCTTGACTGTCTGATCCAGTCTTGGGTTGAGGGGGCTTAGCCTCCAGTTTGGCTGTATAATTGCATCTCTCGCATGTATTAGTGTTTGGTGGTGGGAGGAGAGGGTTGTCTGTGTACATGAAGCAGTTGCAACATTGCCTCAAAATGCCCAGATTCACCAGTTGGACTGGAGAGTAAACCTGAAACTGCCCTTTGGATATGCCTGGATAGGTACAGTAAACTGTTTTACTGAATGGCTGGTAAGGTCGAATAGAGAGCCTTGTCCTTCTGTAGTGCTGGGGTTTAAAAGTGCTTGCTATGAGTTTTGAGCAAGTGCCGGGCTGAGAAATGAATGGCTTGAGTGCTTAAGGTGAAAGTTTGTCTAGTTCCAAGACAAAAATTGAAGAGGAGACTTTGTGGAGCCGAGAATAGTTATACCCTAGCTAACCGGTGCTGTCCGGCACGCAAAACCGGGCAAATGCGGTTTTTATAGCAGGGAAATGAAAGAGATAGAAATTAGCCCAAATGGCCTATAAACTACTACTTTCTGGACTGAAGCCACTCCTCCAGGGACAGATGGGCTGCTCAAAGCTCCCCTCTCTCACAGGAGAACAGAGAAACTTCCTTCTATCCAAGTAAGGTATGGGCAAACACAGAGATTTGTAACACAGCCCTGAATTCAGCACTAACCTGAAAACTGGCCTATACTAGCTTAGAAAGGTGGGAAACAAGTATATATATTTTTTCATAAAATAAATCAGCTACAATAAAAAAAAACACTTTAAATGCGCATAAAAAGATGCTTATTCTTGTATATCTCAGTTCAGAGTTGTAGTCAATGCCCCTAGTAATAAAGAAGGAAGAAACACAAATACAGTAAAAGTAGATGAATAAAGTGCAGTTTTATATATATATATATATATAAAAAGCAATAGAAAACGAACAATCTGATTTAAACAAGTTACCCAATTAACCAGAAAAAAACTCCTGTTCTAGCAGTCTTCAATCAGACAAGTTCTAACTGCACACTACTGCTACTAGGGTGCAGTGGAACCATCTCCAAAAAAGATGGCCTGGATCAGTGCTCAAGTTATACAAACAAAGCTAGATTCAGCAGGCCTGAATCTGTTCCTATGCTACAGCAACAAGGTGCACCAATTTCAGAAAGAAACAGTTCGAATAAGCAGGCACAGTAAGCCTGTGACCAGAAATTCCCAGCTCAGAAGGGCAGAATCCAGCCTCTCCTCCCACAAGAGTGCAGACCACAAACCTTCTTAATGAAGAATAACTGGCCTGAATCCCAAGTGCTTAAACCAGAACTAATACACTTTTAGAATAGCAGGTACTTACGTATTATCGCAACCATATTTTTTACATCCTGTAATCCTGCATATTTTCAGTAAAAAATGGCAGAAGTTGTATCATTAGTTCTGTGCGGTGGCCCTCACTACTCGTGATCTGATTTCCCATATCCCTTCTGTTTCCCAAATGCGTTTTTTACTCTTTATTTATTTTGCAGGTTAAGTAAAGCAGTTAGTTGATTTGCCTTTGGAACACACGTCGCAGGCATCAATGATAACATCCATCAAACAACGCATTCAAATCTCCGGCTGTATTCCCAATGGTGATAATGACCAACTAGTCCTGAATATCTAAAATCTAAACACCTGCTATAAACAGCAATACCTAGCTAAATGCAACACTGCAAATCTAATTTCAAAATTGGACTTGAGTGATGGATAAAAAGTCTATGGTCATGGCAGTTCTATATTGAATCTAATTTCTAAACTGGACTTGAGCGATGGATAAAAAGTCCATGGTCATGGCAGTGCTGTATTGAAAGGGTGTCTCAAACATGCAAAGTTAAGATGGCACTTGTTAACTGCAGTTAGTACTACAAAAAAGCAGTGTTGATGTAGGAAGTGCTTTTCAGCAGTAGTAGAGAGAAGTAAAACACAGGTTCACACTTCTCCTGCTTTTCTGGTCAGTGTAATAGTATACAGAACAGTTGTAGGCTCCGTTGTTTTAAAAGCGTGTTGACTGAGAAATTCTGTCCGCTAGCAGTTGGTTGATAACCTTCGACTGGCGTGTCTTGTTCCTGCTCCTGTTTCCAAAGCGATGTGGTAAAATAGTAATTTGGAGTATGCACAGTCATTGTACTTACAGCTGAACTCATTTCTCGAAAACGTTATGAATTACAGGATGTAAAAAATCTGGTTGTGATAATATGCAAGTACCAAATAGCAGACATTGAGCTTTCAATCAGCAATTCCCAGCTTAGAAGGATGTAAGCTACCTGTCCTGCCACAACACTGCAGACCTCAAATCTTCTTAATGTATGAAGCCCAAGTGCTTAAACCAAAAGACTTAGAATAACATTTACAATTTAATCAGGCTACTAAAAAGCAGCAATAAGTGCAGCAGAATAAATAAAATTGAATACTTTTAAGAAGAGGCAAAAGCAAAATAACGTAGGAGGAAACACAAATACAGTAAAAGCAGATGATTTTTTTTTTTGTTAGTAAAGTGCAAGGAGGGAGTAAGGAAGAACCTAAGTGGGTTGGCCTTCTCAAATCTTCTCTCTGTATTATGTAGAGTGAACATTAGACTCGGAATATGATCTCACTGTATTCGGTTAAGTGATCAAATGAGATGGACTCAGGAGGAGTGTTCAAATACAGACTTACAGGAGGGGCGAGCAATTCCAGAGCCACCAACACTAACACCAAAACAAGAACAGAGAGGGAGGGTTGGGACAAACAAGAAAAAGAATAAGTACAGTTGCAAAGATTACAGAGATATTAAATCAAAATGCAGACAAAAAATGAGAATAAACACTTATCTTTTCTCAATATCACAGCTGTAATGTCAATGTCTTCAGCATTTTCAGAAGCTGGATCTCAGTACCACGGCTTTGCTATAGAGAAATGCATAATTGCCTCTTTGACCTTATCTACCCAAACCGATTGTATTCTCTCATATACTAATACATGTGCACTGGTTTCAGAAGTTCCTCAGACTGTACCTTCTAACCCTTGAAAGTGTCCTCAGTCGAGGCCAGCATTTCTGCTTCCATGATGAGAAGTATCCATTATCTCTCCCATTAGTCACTGCATAGCTTGCTGGAATATGTTTGATGTTATCCAGAAAACATTCTCAAAAAAAATGTAGCAAACATTATTGCCAGAATATTTAGTACAAAAATGAAATCAGCAGCAGCTTTATCTAGCCATAAAGAAACATCTCATTATTTTTGCAATGAAATAATTTTTGTTAAAGCAGTAAATCAACGCCAGCAGAAACCTGAGACTAAAATAAGATCAGCTGCATATATGCATGCAAAGCAGGGGATAGCTAATACAGCATGATACCTGATGTAGACACAGGTTACTAACATTAAAAACAATTGTTATGTATTGATGTTAGCCGTTCACAATGAATGATCATTAAAGTATAACTTCATTAAAGCAATTTAGTGTGCATTGTTTTACGTCTGCCAGCAGAATTGTTTGTAAGCCACATACCTAAATGAATCCCTAGAGGTTAAAACTAGTGGATTTTGTAGGATAAACTATAAAAAGAAAGAAAGAAAAAAAAAAAGAAAAACTGATTCATTTTGGTTTGTTCCAGAAAAACGTTAAATTGACTATGGGAGGTTTCCTGATATTAACCTTAAAATAATGCTATATTTTTAATTTCTTTGGTCTGAAAACAATGTGTACAACACAGTTGAGCCAATCCAAAGACAATACAGATGAGACACTGACCAGAAAAAAGTGAATTTATGTAAAACAGTGCCCAAATTACTCAGAACTAATGATGACTTTAGAAACATCTCTATAATAGTTATTTTATTATAATATTTTATATTAGTGTTTTTTATGTAAGCAGTGGTTGAAGTGTATAATGATTTCTTGCCACATACATTTTGTACCACCCAGCCCAAGGATGCCTGTGCAACTGTTCTGGCAAACTAACTTCCCCTTTCTAACATGGGCACAACTTACTAGATGTGATTTTCTGAGCAATCCTCTCCTTGGACATCATAAATCACTTAGACTGCTAGGGTCCTCAAAGAAGAATAATAACAGCATGGAATTTGTGTCAGTGAAAGGTAGAGCTGTACAAATCTAGGTGGTGTTGCTGCGGCACACCTCACACTGTTCTTTCACTAAACATGTAGACTTCAGAAGTGATGTTTCAGATGGCTCTATAATTAATGATATGACAGATGGCTTGGTTCCTATATGAATAAAGGAATTTTACTGAAAATAAATTTGTATATCTTTGAGGAAAATAGGGACAATGAACATGAAATACGTTTTAAATACTTTAAGTGAACTAATAGTGTCTTAAAATGGATATGTAGAAATAAGAACAAGATGTGTGCAATATAACTAAGGGGATTATGTGAGTAACCATCATACAGAAAGTGTTGAAAGCATGCAGGCTTTTTGATGAGGCTGTGCGATAAAAAGTTGAGAGGATTAAATAATGCATATGACTGGTGCTAGATGACTTGTCAGGTTGTGAGAGAATTTAGATTACCACATTACCCAGCATATGGCAGAGAGGAAAATCTTCACATCAGATGACATAGCGTTCTTTAACATTGTTTAAATCTTTCATTTTATGGGTGAGGACAAGGAATTAGAAAGACTAGATGTTGCAGCAGCATATTACTACATTTTTTGCATTCATAAATGAAAGATGTGAACAAATAATCTAAAGTAAAAACCTTGATAAAGGAAGGACAAGTTCCAGTCCAAACTCTCCTAAACAATGGCCACTTCTAATAACTACTGGATTTTTCAGTCAGCTCTTCATTCAGTTTTGGTACAGATATGATTATGGTATTAGAGAAAGTATAGCATTATCTTAGTAACTTAGACAGATAATCTGTCAGGAGATGTTGTTTGGAAAGTGAAGCACTCTGCCAACTTGTGGAACAAAAGAGGTGCTATGTTTTCCCTCCTGGAGAGCATTTCCACATGACGTTTTGGCAGAAGCAGAGCAACTTCAGATTTCTTTATGATGATGTTTTTGATGGTTTGGTGATGTGGGATACATCTGATATCAAAACCTAACACCTTAAAAACATCATCTGTTTAGATAATTTATAAGGATTATTAAGAATGTGTCTAGATACTTAATTTCTATTTTTAATAGCTTTTAAAGATTTTGAAAAGACAGGGGTCCTAACCTTATACTTCTCTAGTCCCTCCCCTAGACTTGCCAACCAATCCTTTTGTCAACACACTCTCCATATCCTCCTCCCTCATTTTCTCTTTTACATACTAGCCTTCCTTACACTACTCTCACCTACTCTCTTCTACCACTATTACCTCTCTTTCTATATTTCCACACTCATTTCCCCTCTCCCTACCTCACATTTCATACCACTACCATACCTCCTGTCTCACTTCTTTATATCCCACACACCTAATCTGCAACTTTTTCCTACAACCTACTCTCACTACTCTCTAACATGAGTATTAATATATCCACACTATTTTACTCTACTCTTACTCTCTCTACTACTACTCCTACCTCCTTACCTTTTCGACCTTTTCCGGTATCCAATTCTCCTTCAGCAAACAAACTCACAGCCACACACTTCTTCCTTCTATACTTCTCTGAATTCTTTCTCCAATACCAATACTACCCCAAGATACCTCCTACCCAAATACCACAGGTACTCCCATCTCCTACACTCTCTAACAAAAAGTAAGACCTCTAACCCTTCTTAGTATCAAAATCACATCTAAACCTATCAATACTACCTTACAAGACGGTGACATTCATCCTAACCCTGGCCCCATACATCCTTCTACACAAACACCCAAACATGGCCCCAATACTACACTCCTCATAGGACACCTTAACATACAGTGTAAATAACAAAGTACCCTACCTTCACACCCTCCTAGATATACACAGCTTTGACATTCTCTGTCTCTCTGAAACCTGACTAAAGCCAGCCACTAAAGATACTGAAATTATACCACAAGGCTATAATATACTCAGGCTTGACCGAAACAAAAGGGTGGTGGTGTAGCAATACTGTTTAAGAACCATCTTAATATCTCTACCCTACCAGCCTATCAACCCAAGATAGTAAAGTGGAAGCCATCATATCAAAACTTCAACTTAATGCCAAAAGCCCTTTACATCATCTGCATTTACATACCTCCAGGAAACAACATACCAGTTGCAGAAGACTTTCTCAATTGGGTTTCCTACCCCAAGAAACCATCATTCTTGGTGACTTAAATATTGACTGGAATGCTATTAATAACGATAATCCCATCTCCCACATTAACCACCCAAACCATTACATCCACAACAAGAGTAAATAAGTTAAACAAAAACAGACTATATTAGACTGGATTCTTATAAACAAACTTAATATCACTTATAATGTTGGGACCCTGCCTGATGACCTCAGTGATCACTGTTTAACATACATTGCAAGAGAAAAGTCTGATTATCTTCCCCTTAATATAAGAAAATTCAAAACCGACCTTTTCAGACGAACTCAGAACTTGCAACTGGAACCCTTTAAAAACTCTTCCACTTAATGAAGCAGTATTATTCTTTAATTCTACTTTCCTTTCTATTCTAGACAAGATTAGAATGAAATCTAGTACAGCCCCTTGGCTCTCAAATGAAACTAGAAAACTAATACTCTCCAAAAACAAGCTCTGGAACAAATGGAGGTCCCATAGAATCAGCCTTTTTTCATCACTTTCGCCAACTTAGAAATCTTACCAAAAGCCATCCTCACAGATAAAAGAAAGTTCTACTGCAACCTACAAGAAACTAACCTAAATAAACCCAGACAATTCTGGTCTTCTATTAATAGACTCCTTACTCCTGGTACTGCTAAACCCTCCCCACTAAATGCCAACCCTGACACCCCTCTTCAAACTGCAAATACTTTTAACTCATTCTTCTCTGATACTATTCAGTCTCTCGCTAGACAATTAAATACTAATAACTTTTATCCTCCTAACAATCACTTAAACTCTAACTGTAGCTTCTCTTTACAACCCATCTCTACTTCTACCATCTTCAAACTACTTCTCAAACTCAAACCGTGTACTCCTCTGCTGACAAGCTCCTCCCTATTCTTACAGAAGCAGCCAAAGAAATTGCTTACCCAATTTCTTTACTCATAAATAGAACCATCCAAGAAGGAACCATCCCTCATATCTGGAAAATTTCTCATATTATCCCACTACATAAAGGTGGTAACTCTATTGATTATTCCAACTTTAGACCTATTGCTCTTCTCTCTCCATTAGCAAAAATTATGGAGAAATGTATACATCTGCAACTGGTACAGTACCTATCTATTCACAATATTTTAGCTCACTGTCAGCATGGCTTTAGACCCCACCATAGTACTACCACTGCCCTCCTTTCCTTTGCAGATACCATTAACAGCAATCGCAACAAGAACCTACTCTCTTCTGCCCTATTCATTGACCTCTCTAAAGCTTTTGACATGGTCAACCACTCTTCTCTAATTAGCATTCTCAACTCCCTCTCATTTGACAGCCTTGCCATTAACTGGTTTACATCTTACCTCAGTAACAGACAACAAGCCGTTCTTTGGGAAAACCATATCTCCTCCGTACTTCCCATTGCAATTGGTGTCCCTCAAGGCTCTATCCTTGGTCCTCTCCTGTTCTCCCTCTATATTAATGATCTCCACTCTGTAATTCCTCAAGCTACCTGCATTCAATATGCAGACGACTCTACTATCATTTGTTCAGCATCCACCTCCTCTGATCTAACCACTCTAACTCAAAATACATTCAACACTGTAGAAACATGGTTTACTAGAAGGTATCTACTTCTCAATGCCAAAACCAAACTCTACTCAAACAACAAAACTATCATCTCTCCTGACTCTATAACAAAACTACTTGGTATTACCATTGATAACAATCTCTTTTTGACCAACACATCAACAACACTATCAAAACTGTTAACAGAAAAATTGATCATTATACCGTATAAAACCTTTTCTTACCCAATCAACTAGAGCTACTATTGCTCACATCTTATATCAACTCTCTTCTATGCCTCCTATCTTCACCAACCTTAAAAACTAACCTAAACAAACTAGCAACTTGCTATAATATTGCGTGGCTTCCGCCACTAGTAACCCTTTTAGAACACACCACTGCCTCAATTTGAAACAGTTAGGCTGGCTGGAACTAAAACTATCTTAATATTTCACAACTTACAATTGCCCACAAACTACTGTACCAACCTAGTAACACCCCTATACTTTCACAACTACTACTCCATTATAACAATCTCCCTCCTGTAAACTTATGACCAAACCCATAAAGGCCCACAACTTAGCTGGTGACTCTCTTTTCACCAATACTGTAGGCAGAGTATGGAATTTGCCCTACAGAGTTAACACTAATCTCATCCCTACCTCTCTTCAAACAACAAATCAAACAACATTACCATAACCACTGGCTCTGTTCTTGTAGTACTCCAGGCTAACTTCCCTCTCCTTACTCTCCTTACCTTTACCCTTCCTTCTGCCTGAAACCAAACATCTACCCTGCTTCCTTCCCCTGTCCTCTTATGCTCTGACCTACATCTACTATCTCTCCCACCTCATCTTGACTGTCTTTTTCTTCTCCTCTCTTACTTATGATTCTGGCCTTGTTGTGCCTATCTCTTCTTCCTTCATACTCCTTCCACTTCCCTTCCCTTCTAGCTTTTACTGTCATCTTCTTGGCTGTTGCCTTACTGCATAACCATTTGTTTTAGGTAAACTTGCCTTTAATTCTACAGTACATTGTGTATGAATTTAAATTTTTTAGTTCCTTAAATGTATGCTGATTTTGACTACATAGTTGATTTAAATGTATATTTGTATGTGTAAGTCTATATTAACAATTTGTCAATCTGTCTTGCTTATGTTATGTGTGGAGCTTTTCTCCCCAGGCCTCTACTGAAAATGGGCATATATCCAGCTAGACTAGCCCGGTCAACAAATGTAAAATAAAATAAAAAAATAAAATAAATAAATAAATAATGTCCATAGGTCCATAGGTTGGTACTAGGCTATCGGCCCTAGGGCCTATACAAGCCTAGCCATAACAGTTCCCTGGCTATTTCTTCCCAGAATATTTACTTCCCTGGTCCCCTGTCTAGCAGGGCGACTGATGTGATCCCCGGGGAGAATTTCCTATCTCCCATCCAATCATCAAGGTTCCTTTTGAAGAGGGCCAAAGAGGCACTCTGCTTGACATGTATGGGCAGTCTATTCCAGAGTATGGGGAGTGTCTGGTACAGGAACTTACCCTTCTAGCAGTGTTAATGAGATTGCTTGGAGTATTAGCATAGGAGAAATGTAGATGAGAACTGATGTGTTAAGTTCCATGTGCCTTGGAATACAGTTGATAACTGTATATTGTTATGTGCATATGCATCCATACATAATGCAAGTGATGATTTTGTTTTGCGGCATTGTAGTCCGATACTGTATATTTTCCATTCTCTTTATCCCATAAATGTCAAAATCCATAACCCAATAATATGTGAAGTTTCAAAATGTGTCTCCAGCAACTGTAACGTATGGAAATCTGTATTAGTACTGCCACTGATAGTTCTCAGTTCACTTTGATCATCTGCCAGCTTGTTTCCAATTCACTTGCATTTTCATTTTAATTTTTTTTTCTAAATCATAAATGCCAACAGCTACAATACAGAAGATTGTGAAGTAAGAAAATAAGGTATTGAATGCCAGTAGACGTAGATTTAACATTAGCTCAGACATACAGACATTTTCATCATCACACACACTCATACCAGTAGGTATACAGGTATACACACACACACACTCTTATAATAATAGGTACACACACACACACACACACACACACACACACACACACACACACACACACACACACACACACACAATAGATATAAATAAAACAGTATTGGTAAGACATACTCATATTCAATTAGCTGCTCATATGTCAATTATTCATTTTTGTTCTACAAGTAATCCATTACTACTGTTAGTTTAGATGACAAACATGCACCGGGATATATAGGTATTTAAATGCATATACATAAAGCATATCTTCCTACATTTTAATAATGCTGCATGTAAACATGTTTGATGTTTAAAAGTTGCAGCGTTACAGATGAATTCATTATAAATTGCTCATTAAGTGCTGGACATGTTGGCACACTTGAACTTCACACACCTGGCTCAGTCACTCAGAATCCTTAATCAAAATTTAGCATTCACATCACAGAGAAGAACTGCATTACTTGCCCTATAAAGCATGTTTTCTTGTACTTAACTCGTTTTTTCAACACTGTTCACCCAGCTGTTGACATTTTATTAACTGTATGCTTTTGAAGCAGACCTTGCCTGCAGTTTTTCGTTTTTCTCTTTAAATGTTTTATAGTTATCTGTAGAGGTTGTTTTGTAATTGCATAATTCACATATTTAACATATAATTTGATACCCATGAAAAACTGCCAGTAATCAGTTTTATTACTGAACACAAAAAAAATAACATTGGTAATTATAGGTCTGTGGCAATTCCATTAGAGTGGACAAAGCTAGGCATTAATCCTAGTAAATGTTATAAATGAAAGCTCAGTTATGCTGTACTTTTAGAAACATACTAAAATGTGAATGTTATGTTTTAATTTAGTATTAGTAGACATAACAGGCAAGTGCTAAGCATTTAGTATACTGGAAATATACATAATGATACAGGGTTCAGAAGGCTCTACATGGCGGTGGTGTTGACAAAAGAGCAGAAGACTAAATAATAAACAAAGTGTGGATTGTGAGATGCAAAAAATAAAAATGAATGTTAGAGGAATTTCAGTCCTGTCTAATTAGCTAGGTAAGTGTTTTTGCTCTGAATGAGGGCAATGTAGGTACAGATTTGGCAGATTTCACCCTCATAATTCTTTCTGTTGCACTGGGTGGTAGATTGTGTGTGTGATATTCACAAAGCTTTGCTTGCTGCATGACAAAGCCTGGTTCTGATTTGTAACAAGACTTGAGGAGGAAGAAGATGGAGCTGAAGTAATTTATAAGGTATCTAATGAGTAGCAGTAGTGCGGAGAATATGTAGCATCATAGATCAAACTGGGAGTCCTGTGCTGTGTAAATGTCAAGATTCATGAACACAGTCATTGTATACCTCACTTTCATTGACAGGGTAATACAGTATCTTGGGCATTACATTTCTAGTGTGAGTTACTGTTGCCTGTGGAGAGATAGCATAGGGTCTGGAGAGGTCACTAACACAAAATTTAGGCACATTGAAGGTAGCATGCTTTTCTGATTCTAAGCCACAGGAATTTAGCGGCAGTGACTTTCACCAGTCTCCAGTATGAGGAGTGGAAGGGTATTAGGCTATGCTGATCATTGATAAGGAGGCTGAGGACAGACACTGGGTCATGGCAAGCTGAGGGCTCAAATTACTGATAGGGCAAACAGAAGGTGAGGCAAAAGGCTCTAGGTATTATCAGAGCACTGGAGAGGCACAATTTTTAATCAGACATTCTGTGCTTACTGGAAGAGAGGCCACAGGTATCAGTCATAAATAGAGGATCCCTACTAAAATGGAATATTAGCCACTACTTGGTGGTGTGAGGGGTCAGAATGCAGCTAAACTAGTCATTAAATTTTGAGGAGGCAGAACCAACTGACTGCATATGTCTGGTGAAAGGGGTCAAACTATTGGCAATCATTTCAGCAACAATCTGTTTGGGAGCATCATTGATACATCAGGCTTTACTTAATTATTTCTTTGTATATTCCTCCATACTGTCCAGTAACCCATAATGTTTCCCAAATAACATATAACCGATGACAATCTATATACTTTTAGTGCAGTGGTACTTGAAGTATGTATAGGTTTCAAGTGCTAAAATGTAATGGGGTTAGCAATCTAAGGGCTTGATTTGGGTTATGAAGGAGACTGTATCCAGCCAATAGCATGATAATACACCAGGTATATATCTGCAGATCATAGATGGAGAAGGCTTTTAAATTTTAATGCAAACTTAGCCTGTCTAACCATACCTCTCAACTGTCCTTGATTTTGTCTCATATTTTTGCCCTGAACTTCATACAAATTTTCATTTTCTGGTTAATCAAAAAGGTCTACATCCAGTCTTTAAGGCTAGATATCAGAGTTTCATATGTCTTATTCTTGATAAAATACATATTATTACAAAAAGCTGTTGGTCTATTAATCTGTCAAGTGAATTAGAATAATATATAAACAAGTCCCCAGTTTTGGGCCTTTGCCTCCCCCCATTAGTTTTGGTTTTGCCCCTCATTCTTGGGTGAAGAAGATGAGACTTATATGTATGACAGTCAAAGAAAATAGGATGTTCATCATGCTTCACTGTTGCAGTCCTGACTTATGGGATTTCCTGCTTTGGAACCTGTTTGTTGGACTGACTACCAGAATAAAAAACTCCCTCTTCCCTGAGTTGGTGGACACCCTACCCTGACATCAGGATGGCAGGGTATAAAGGGAGCCAGAAGATGCCATGACACCAGTCTTTTTTTATGTTGGAGTCCAAAGCAGTTGTGAATGCATTGGTTGGTCCACAACAGAGTGAGAAATTCTTCCAAAGCTAAGTACTCATTGG
Organism: Protopterus annectens; assembly: GCF_019279795.1. Classification (NCBI taxonomy): domain Eukaryota; kingdom Metazoa; phylum Chordata; order Ceratodontiformes; family Protopteridae; genus Protopterus; species Protopterus annectens. The sequence continues at coordinate 502,555,444 of NC_056751.1, read as the reverse complement.
GGAACTCTCTTTCTTACTTGTGACTCATGTCAGATAAAGTTAACAAATTTCTCTGTTGTAGTAAACAAATCCCACACAGATACTTTCATACTTTGTGTGTCACTTGTTTAGGCCCAAACCACAACGTCCCAAATTGCCATCTGTGAGCCCTTTTCAATACTAGCACTATCTGGCATAGTGCTGAAATCTTGTCTAAGCAGTCACCTGTCCCAACACAAATGGGAAGAGCAGTTCAAGCATATACATATAAATTGAAAGGAATTGATTGCAGTAAAGAAGGGCATGGTGGCCTTCAAGGATCACTGGAAACCAGGGGTTCCACTTATCAAAACAGACAACACAAGAGTCATGTGGTACATCAACAAACAATGGAGCACCCACTCATACCCTGTTTGCCAGCTGGCAATGCAGATCTGGGAGACAGTCAATGCTATGGGGTTGCACCTGATGGCTCAGTACCTTCCTGGGGCTCAGAATACTCTAGTTGGCCACTTCAACAGACATTTACTGGATCACTACAAGTGGCAGCTATATCAGGAAACATTTCTCAGCACAGTCCAGAAATCAGGATCCCCTCAAATAGACCTTTTTGCCAATGATGAAAACATTCAGTTAAAAATATTCTGTTCCAGCAACAAACTTCACACAACCTGTAGAACAGATGTCTTCTACCTCCTCTGGAGCCATCTGTTTCTTTATGCATTTCTTCCCCTGCCTATCCTTCCAAGGTTCTTCCTAAAAATCAGGGAAGAAGGACCAAGGGTCATCCTGATAGCTCCAAACTGGCTCAGGTAGCACTGGTATACCTTGCTACTGAGTTTGGCCAAAGAAAAACCTTGGCAGTTACCCCAGCGAATGGATCTGCTGACTCAGGCAAATGGAAAGTTTGTGAATCCCAACCTGCAGACTCTCAAACTCTGTGCTTGGACGATTCATCAAAATTCTACCCTGAACAATTCCTGAGTAGTCAGGTGCTTATTATCCTAAAATAATCTAGAAGACCCCAGTACTCAGAAAACATACTCTCCCAAGTGGAAAATATTCTCTGTTTGGTGTCATCAGCAAGGCCTCAACCCTGTCTCTACCAACATTTCAGCCATTATGGATTGCCTGGCTATCTTGGTGGACAAAGGCCTAGCCTTCTCATCTATTAAGATTCACACTTCTGCCATTTTAGCCCACATCCCTACTATTCCTCCTATCTTTTCCCACCCCCTAATGAAACAGTTATTTAGGGGAGTGCTGCATGTCAGACTTCCTAGGAGGCAGCCCACATCTCCTTGGGAGATCAACTTTATTCTAGAAAAATTTACGTTACCCCCACTTTGAACCAGTTGTGTCAGCTGATTTAAAATTATTGATCTGAAAGGCTGTCCTTTTACTGGCTATCGCCTCAGCTAGAAGGGTCTCTGAGTTGCAAGCCCTCATGGCAGTGGGAACCCTTTCTCATCTTCCACCTAGACAGAGTTTTAGTCAGAAGTAGTTCTTCTTTTATGCTCAAGGTGGTAAAGGACACTTCCCTGAACCAAGTCATACACTTGCCTACCTTTATCCCTAAGTCATAGATCCAATGGAAGGGATTCTTCACTCCTTGGATATATACAGGCAACTTCGCTAGTACCGTGACAGGACTAAAACTTTCAGAAAATCTGAACAACTTTTTGTTTCCTTTGCTTTGGGATCTGAAGGAAAAACATCTCCAAGTAGATCTGCCACTTTATTTCATTTTGTTATGCCTACCATAACAAAAATCCCCCTGACTCTGTTAGGATCCATTCAACTAGGGCAACATCTGCCTCCACTGCTTTCCTGGGGGAGTGCCTACAAAGACATTCTGGAAGCAGCTACATGGTCATTGGTGCATATGTTTACCAAGCACTACCACCTGTCAGCCTTCTCCAAGTCCATGGCAAGGTTTGCCTCCTCCATCTTGCAGGGCATCCTCTCTTTGCATTAAGGCACCTTCCACCCTCATCTCAGCTTTGGGAATCATCCCATAAGTCAGGACTGTAACAGTGAAGGACAAAGAACATTGTACAGTTGTATACACTTACCATAAATGTAGATGTTTGTGCATATTCACTGTTGCAGTCTTATTTCCCTCCCTCCATACCCCTTATTCTCCTTACAATAACAACTTTTCTTCTGTCATACTCTTCCAGAAGACCCTCTACAGGGATGCCCTACTGGTCCCCTTCCTCTTATCAGGTCCCTTGCTTAAGATTCATCTATGGGGCTCCTACCTTCTAGGGCAAGAAAAAACTGATGTGACATTGGCTATCTCTCTTTATACCCAACCATCCTGATGTCAGGGTAGGGCATCTGCAAGTTGAGGGAGGAGAAATTTTTTTACTCTGGTAGTCGGGCCTTCCAAAGGCTCCTGAAACAGGAAATCCCATAAGTCAGGACTGCAACAGTGAATACACTCGAACATCTACATTTAGTGAATACACTCAAACATCTATATTTATGGTAAGTGTACACAACTGTACTTTCTAGTCTTGCAACCTGAATAGTAAAAGTATATATTTTGAGGCTGATTTTATACTACAGTCTCAGCCAGCAAGTTACTATTCCTTAAGGGGTAAGTACTGTTAAAAAAGAAAATACCCAGGGCGTTTGTCAGTTCATTATTCACATAATGGCAGCACATCACCCCCAAGGATTTTTTCTTTACCATACACATTTAAAGGTAGTATAATATTTGAAGGTAATCTACACTTTTTAGTACCAGATATTGTTTTCTTTCTGTGAAGAATTTTTGCACACTTTCAAGTTTCCAGATTTGTTTAGTACTGTACAGATGAAAGTAGGGATAGTAATCCATAAAGGGAATAACTACGGTTTTACACAAAGTAATTAGAACATAAGGGAGCCGAGTATTATTTAACTGCAGTATGTCCAAATAATGCCAAATAACTAAGTCTAATGATGGTGTACATATTGATATCAAAGGTCAAATGACTATCCATCATTATTCCTGTTCTCCCTAATATATGTGGCAGAATTTGGTTGTTAACAGAGAAAATTTAGTGTTTCTGTGAATATCTAAAGAACATTGTCATTGACATTGTCCAAGTATACAATGAGTCCATATATTGGTATAAATTCAGCTCATGAGACAAATTAGTCTCCGCCTTCAACTTTTATGTTGGATTTGGTTGTCTAAACACTTTGAGGATGGCAGAGTAGACTTACAAACATAATAAAGAATTGGGTGCAGTACAGAACCATGTGGGATGACCCCTTCTCCCAACACACACAGTTTTCTTTTTTTTTTTTTTTTTGCCTAGAAAAAATCCTTATCATAACTTGGAATCATTTCATTATGTTTCATCTCTTCATTCAAATATATGCATAGCTATTACAACAGATGTTCAATGTGTACAACTGGTTGATGTGCTAAACAATGGTTCTCCATATTTTTCTGGGAAAAATGCCAGCAGAGTTTGAGGGTTGCCGTTATGTTTGAGAAGTTTACCTCATAGACACAAGGCACAGAGTTTGAGTCTTAACTTTGGTCACTGTCTGATTATTGGCTAGGCATATAATGGTCTGAGGACTGATTGCCTAGTATTTACCTATGATTACGTAACAATAAATCATAAATTTGGACTATCTCAATATTATAGAAAACAGGAATTTCTCAGAATCTGGTATCTTATTGTAGGCCAGAGTATTCATTCTCCACAACCTGTATTTCTTTTCATATTGATTTTAGGTACATAGAATCTGTTATACTTTTGCATATGTATAGATGCACTACTAGATTATAATCAAATCATAGTATTGACCAACAATTACATTTAAAACCAAATGCATAATTTCTGGATTTCATCTAAAAAGGAAAGCATTTTCATTTTTGAGAACCATAAAATAGGATCACTGATGTTATAGAATGGAATTGAATGTTTTTTTAGCCAATCAGTTTGCTGTTATCTAAAGCCAGAACTGCATTATTGTAAAAATGAACAAGATTTGTCATAAACACGCATGTAGGGCTTAATCTTTGCTTATTAATATCCAGATTTACAATAATGCAAATGGTCAGTAATGACAAAATAACTCTTTCTAAGCATGTGTCTATATTACAAGTTCGGCTGATTACCTCATGATTATTAATATCAGCACTGTTCCATTCTTTAGAGATTAGAGTCACAACAGTTTCTGCCCAAATTTCTACAAAAAAAAAAAGCATTTGTTAGGTGGGACTGAAACAAATATGCTCGGTATGCCCTAGTGCAGCCCTCATTTTACTAAAAAATATCTATTTAAATCATCTAACCCTTCTACATCCTGAACTAAAAATAAGATTCTGATTGAGCATACTGTTGAACCAATAATATTCACTGATGGAAAATCAATTCCAGTGTTGCATACAACAGGAAAAACTGTTGTGTATAACATAAGGCCTCGGCTCCATTCTATACTCATTTTCTTACTTTTGACATGAGTCAAGTTTACAAATGGAAAGGTTCTACCAACCAGACTTGGGTCAGTTTTTACATAGCAGCATTTTGTAGATGTGTACATATTCTCATTAGCGTCATTTAGTTTGATGATTAAAAGATCCAAAGTCTGTAGGGTATCTAATCCTGCTAATAAGATTTGCAAGTTACATTCAAAAAGTTTAATGTTAATTAAAGTGTAATTGACTTTGTCTCTCGATTGCATGGTTGATTCATCTAAGACTTAATAGTAGTCTGCCTTTAGTGCATTGGCAAACTGAATAGTGATAGTGTGGTTAGGAAAACAATGCTTTCCAACATATATTTAGATTGTTTAAGCCACAAACTAAAATGGAAGCACTTTTAATAAATAACTCATTAAGACAGAAATATACTGGGGTCATCCTTGTTCAAATTAGGGCTCCTGCAAATGCTAATAATATCTAATCTGTGGTATAATTACAGGTGGACAACAGCTAGTTGCTCAAGTATCATTTGCATGAGACAAGAGATGCTGAGAAAGAAAATGATGATTGATGTTTTCTAAATGAAATAATGGCATGTGGGATTTCTAATTGCTTGCCAGTGGTAATTCCTTTTAGACAGATGGTAACTGATATATACTTTGAGGAATTATTATTTTAAATTTCAGAGCTGGCCGTATGATTTTACCATTTGATCCTGTACAGTCATTAAAATGTATCCAATTGGCTGCCATTTAAAAAAAAATAAATAAATAAGTGACCAGAGAACAAACATGCTCTAGTTCATGGAAATTGACACTCAGAAGAGAGGAAATCAATAACTCGGTTGATTCATTAGATAGAACCTTAGTTTATTCTAAGATTTGATAAATTATCCTTGTATGTATTTAATGATGCTTTACATCTGAATTGCTTGTTTTAATATTTATTTTCAATGTTTTTGTAACTATCTTGTTTGGCAAGCGATTGTCTCTAGGTGGATGGCGTGTTATAAAAAGCATGATTACAGATTTGCATTGTTAATGGATGATGATCTAACATATTAATGCAGTCATATAATCATGTTTTTATATCTCTCTATTTATCTATAAATCTACCTGTCTCCCTATCTGTCTGTCTATATATTTGCCTGTTTATCTACCTATAGATGATAGAGTTAGTAGGCACAAGTCTTTTAAAGTAACATTCACCCACTTTTTTTTCCAAGAAGTCTATATACTGTTTGGCACATAAATATAAACTTTGTCAGAGGTTTTTATTTCCTCAGATCACACCCATATTGATTCTAATCCAGTATTAAAATATTCACTCACTCAGAGGTTTGTTTACTAATTAAACGTTTCATAGAATGTAATTCCACTGACACAACCCACTTTCTTTAAATTATATTATCTTTTATTTTATATTTACCATATTGCAACAACCTGTTCTCAGCTTGATATATCTTACTTAAAATACTAAGGCAAGCTGAGATGAGATACAAGAAGGTGACAAAGTAAGATAGGACACTGTGTTAAAATGACTACAACTTTGAAACTAAATATCATTTGGTTGTACTTTTAGCGGCAGATCTTAAATTGTCAAAACAGACTGTAACTGCTAGCATCTATGTATGTTAACAGCACTTTCAGATGCAAATGTCAACAAGGAGAAGATTTTCAAACTATTTCCAAATTATTTTTATAACACAACACTGAAGCCTGTAGCCAGTCACTACTCACTTAACCAAGGATAAAATGTAGGACTCACTCACTATTAAAGGGATTTTCAATTCATTATTATATAATTTTGCTAGGATAAATGAGAGTAGAAGTCACTAGACTGTCAACCAATCAGCATTTGTCTCTGCTGAAGCTGGTCTCTTCAGACCTACTACATTTTAGCATTATCTTCTGGTGACCTTTTGCTGGAGGGTTCATTATTTTGACAGTGGTTCAAACACCACATTTACTCTATTTTTTTTTTTCAGAAGAAAACATTTTCATGCCTTAAACTTGCTGATTATCAGAGTCTCTGATGTGGCCCTTTCAACTTTCACTTATGCATTCATAAAGTCCATTACAAACTTTTAAATCAGCAAAAACTTGTTATGTAGTACTCTATACATTTCAAATAGCTATCATCGTCTGGATTATCAAGAAGAATCACTTTTTTTAAACTCCAATTCTTTGACTGTTAAGAATTTAATATTTATGCCAATTTGTACCAGATACATTCTTTAAATTTACAAACTTTATTTTAACTCTACTGTTGCTGTCAGTGACTTACATTTCATAATTTTACTACGTTTCAAAATTTAATGGTTTGAACATTGTTATAATTTGTAAAGAATTTGCATAGCTATGTCTAGTTATTATATGCTAACTTTGTTCACTGTAATCAGAAATCTGTTTATATTAATTCTGCTAGGACAATTTGAAAAGGAAGCGGTACTTAAAGTAGATCTCAATCATTTTTACAAGAACATATATCCTGCTATAAATTGTGTTGAGTGGAATGTCTTTTATTTTCCACATAATTTGTCATCCTGATTTCTTTCATATTACTGTGTCTTCCAAAAGATTTATTGTAAAACTTTATTATTTTCAGAGGATGGACTCATAAGATGTAAAACAGAATTCAGCAGTGTCTGTACTGGTGACTGTCATTTATTGGGATGTGGTAGTGTTGTGTACTCTCTCAGGAAAGTCTGGTTATGCTGCTGACAATGACTTCTATCTTCATTTACTACTCTTACTGAATTGCTCAACATATAAGCATTTCTATTACACCATTAGCCTATAGCCTTATTATGTTTATTAATTTATGACTGACAGCTTAATGTAAAACAAAGTCTGAAAAAGGTTATGCCATTAAAAGGTCATCTGTTGACAGTTCTAAGTACCCTTTCAATACATAAAGTCTTTCAGCTTTTCCTGGTTAGGGGTCACTGCAGCAGAACCCTGGTCCGCTCATGATTGGCAGTGGATTTTTATGGTGCTGAGTTGCCAAACCGACGCCCAACCTTCAACAAAGGCAGACTTATTCACGCTCGCACCTACCTGCATGTCTTTAGCATCACTTGACTGCAGGGAGGACATGCAGACTCCACACAGAAGACGCTCCAGCTGAGAATCAAATGGGAGAGCCTTTTGCTGTGAGGTGACAATGCCAACCACTGCACCACTGCAGCATAATGAAAATATCCTAGTAATGACTGAAATTGCATCTTTTTATTTAAACAAATTCTGTAATGGATAAAGATTTGGAGAAATATTTAGTTGGTTCAAAACACAGTGGTACTGACAAGTCCAACATCATGATAAAAAAACTTACTTTTTGTTTGATTCATCTGCTTTGTATCTTAAACATACATCCTGACTTGTAGCTATTGAAAACAGGAACAAAGGCCCTTAAAAAGTAAAAAAATTGAGTCCATAAATCTGGACATCAAATTAGCATAAAACGTGAACACCAAATAGTGCAGAATTCTTCCCTTTTCCGGTAGGAATATGGGATAGTACTCTGAAACATTTGTTTAAAAAACAAACTGACACAAATGACAGAAAAATATAAGTACATTATTAAAGAGACACTGTAAAATGTGTTGACTTTATTGAGCTGTATTGCAAAATTCTACCAGAGAAGATAATTTATTTTTGCTTTAGAAAAAAAGATGTAAAATGTGCGTTCTCTTTATTTGAATTATTATTGCCACAAGTATGTCTGTCATGTAGTGTGGTTTTCTACTTGATATGCATCTTTAAAGCTTGTGTGATAAGATAGATTCAGAATATTGTGGAACAGGTAAATCAAGCCTGAAAACAGTGACAAACCTCCAAAAATTGAGACATCCTGAGTAGGGGAAAACCAGGCTTGAAAATGATAACATTCCTCTAAAACAGGAACAGTTTAGAGGTTTGATCTAAGATGACATTAAAGCATTGCAAGGATTCGATTAAATATGTAGTTCAGTTTCAGTAAAATTGGTATTGATACTGTTGTCAAGCCAAATAGAACACTTCATGTGTTATAAAGTATACATTAAGGAGAAATAATTAAAATTGCAAGCTGTGGTGGTGCACCGGTAGTATTGTCGCCTCACAGCAAGAGGTTCTCCTGTTCGATTCTCAGCGGGAGTGCCTTCTGTGTGGAGTCTGCATATCCTCCCCATGCTGAGTGTCGTTTGAAAGACATGCGTGAATTGGCATGCCTTCGTTGAAGGTTGGGCATCGAGCTGGCACCTCGGCACTGTAAAAATCTACTGTCAATCATTAGTGGACCGGAGTTCCGCTGTGGCGACCCCTAACTGGGAAAAGCAGAAAGAAGAAGAACAACTTTTTTTTTTCAAAAATAAGTTTGTAGTATATAACAAGCCATTATTTTTATTAAAGAGCTATATAATGAGGAAATATTTCTTTCCCTTAAAAGCTTAACATAGTTTTCTTATTAAATGTTAATTGAATTTTGGGTTAAGGTAAGATTTAATTTAGGGAACTCAGAAATAGCCATTTGATGAGAGTTTCAAATGAGCATGTACTGAAATGAAGGTATGACTATCACTGTTTGATAGTTTCATATATATAGGCCAAATATTATGAAGCCATCTCCAACAGAATGGTGAAATTTTGCAATTTTGTTTATTGAAATAGTGAGTGCCCCCATATACTCTACTTATAAACTTTAGTTGTAAAGATTGGTGATTTAAATGTTCTATCATGTTAGTTTTTAGTTAATTTCTATTCCATTGCATATTGGGTGTTTTCAGTTTTATTCCCTTATTATTTTTATATTTATACTCGATAAAATAGGTACATATGCATGTATGAATCTGTTTATCTTAAACTAAGAACCGACACAGATGAACTATTAAAAACAGCATGAATGCAGACTGAGAAACACGGAACCAACTGCAGTGTAAAAATAATGGATTTTTAGTATACTCAAAATTATTTAAGTGCTTTCATCAAGAATATCACAGACTTCACCAGAGATTAAACATTTAAAAAAACACAAAATTAAATACCCTTCCACATTTCATCATATGACTTAAACAACCAATCAACATTTAAAAAGCATAATGTTGAATAAAACAACCATTATAACTAAATTACATTCTTAAAGAAGAAACTTCAGATAAAGGGTTTTTATAAAATGATTGTAGAACTAATAACTAATAAATATGTACATCAGATACTTTCATAATAAAAGATTGTTTCTCAATCTGCATTCGTGTTGTTTTTAATATGAATCTCTTTATTTCACTCTTTACATATGCACAATTATCTATCTACATATATATATATATATATATATATATATATATATATATATATATATATATATATGTGTGTGTGTGTGTGTGTGTGTGTGTGAGTGATGAATACATAGACATACATACATATATATACATGCATACAAACATACATACCTCTGAATGTTTAAAATCAAATAGCTTGGTTTCAAAATGCAAGATAATTCTAATATTTTTCATACTCTTACATTTTAATTTGCCATTTCCTGTGTAGAGATAAAGCACATTCATTTGTATATTTTAACAGCTCATTTCCAAACCACCATTCAATACTTTTCAGTTCTTGCTGCTGTCTCAGTATTTTCCTGGATATGGCAGCAATCTACTATCAAATTTTTACCGGTGTTTTTTTGTTTGTTTTTATGTGTTTTTACCGGTGTTTTACTAGAAGTAATAGCAATGCCTTAGACAGTTTACAATGATGTTCTAAGTTCAAATGCAGTCATACTGCATCTTCTTCTGCAGCTTCTGATAATACCACTGCAGACACTTAGATCTCTCTCTCTCTGAAGATACTCCTGGACATGTTTTTTTGCTGAAGGCTTCATTAACAAATCTTTATTCATCTCAGTCTCACTGAGACAAATTTTTAGTCAAGTACCATTCAGAAATGTGTCTGGAATCTTTTCAGCAACTTTTTACCTTGAGGGCAAATAATAAAATATCTTCATTGCACTTAACACACCTCCTCCTTTTTCCTTTGTGAAACTCATACATTCAGTCATTCATTTAAAAGAAGATAGGCACTGTTGTTTTGTCAAGAAAAAACATGTATCCAACTAGTTTATTTTCAGTGCCCTCTGCACTGAAATCACATTTTCTTGATGGAGTAAAGAAACAGATGTAGGTTAGTGTATGAACCAGCAATAGCTACAGTTCTGACAGCGGTACATTTTGCAAGGAGTGTCCCTGTATTGCAACAAAACTAGAAGTACTTCTGCATAAGTCTGTGCTAAAGCTCTGTGTTATCCTCCTGAAATTTACACCGTCTGATCAGTCCTCGCAGCTTGATTATCGGATAATCTTCAACAGAGTTGACATGCACAAATTCCAACTGATCTTTATATCTTTAATGATGCCAACACTCAGTTTGTTATGCATTTGAAGCTTCAAATAATACTCAATACATATTTATAGCATATAATCTGAAACAGATCTGTTCTAACTCTACTTCATTGTCTTCTAAGTATTGTGTAAGAATTCGTATTTTTTCTCTTGGATTGTTGTCATGATAGTCACTGCACACAAAACTGTCTCTCATTTTTGTACCTTTACACTGCCATTCTTGGCTCTATAATGTGTACATAGGTTTGTAGGCTCATAGGAAATAAAAGATAGTTGAGTCATAAGACCATTTACACCTTGCCAACACCACCAGCATGTTGTACTCCTTGTCTCTAAAAGGCCAAAGCAGGGCCATCCCAAAATAAATCAATGGATATGTCTCCAATTGTCCAGGTTTAATTTGAAGGATGCTAGGGTATCAAGTTGTGTAACTTGCAGGGGAAGTGTGCCCCAGAGGTGTGGTAAGCATACGTTACTACATTTAGAACTACTTCCCAAAATATCTAAACCTTGAGTCCACAATAACAGGCTTCAGAAGGAACGTGAAAACACGTTTCTTACAAGCAAAAACATGTCTAAATGCCATGTTGCTGTCAGATAAATTTATTACATTAGTGAGATTATATTATGGAACTTGCCTTTTGATGGTCTTGGGTCATGATCAGATCATGATAGTTTCTACTTTATCCATATATCTGTGTTTATGCAATGATATTTTGCTGACTTTAATACACTTACTACCAATTTATAGTTATATTTTCAGTTTTTATCATTGAATTACTATTTGCTTTACTTAATTTGCATAACATAGTTATGGCTGAAAAGAAGCCTGACTGTACCAGTTAACTGATGATAATAACAAAAATAAAATAAATGACATGATAAGAGACATAATGCATATTATGCAGAGGTTACATGCTGTATTATCTTTAAAAGCTATAGCAATGATGAATGAAAAGTGACACTGTTTAGATGTAGTATCTCAGTGCTAAAGCTTTAATTCATGTTTGATAGATTTACAAAAAGAAATCACAAAATAATGCCCCCTAGTAGCTCAAACAGCATTTAAAGCATAACCATACAACAACATTTTTTTGGGGGGGGCAACACTGCATGCTGGGATGTGGGGTGGGGAGAAAGTAAATCATCAGCCTTGCTTACACATACACCAAATCTGAAGTCAAAGCCTCATGGAAAATGCAGAAATCCCAAGTAAACCAAAAAATCACTTTCCAGGGAAAAACCTGGCAGTTGCACAGTAGTGGCTGCCATATGAACACCAGATTACTGTTATTTCATAAATTCTCTTGGTTCTAAATGTCACAGTATCTGCTGACTGTCTGTTCACCAGTGTAGATGTTCATTCATTTTGTTTGTTCAAGCTGAACCATAGATTATGACAGCTGTGTTCATGTCACTCAGCTTTACATCCTAGTTGTTATACTCTGATGCATGAGGTGTGAAATGCAGAGGATTATGATTGAGTCTGTGATTGTGACAAACTTGTCATATGTCAGAGATATGGATGTCAAGATATTTACCTCAAAAATGAAGTTTGTGATTGTGGCTACCCAATTGTAATTCTTTGCAGTTTATGGAGCTAAAGCCACTCTGACATAGTATTAGTTATGGGAGAAAAGAAAACAAAAAAACCGTTGTGAGCACAAAGTGCCAAACCAGCAGGAGCCAGAAACTAAGTGTACCTCAGATATATTAACAACCAGCTTTAAAAATTATTAAGCTCTTCAGTCTGCGTAAGTGGCTGTATAAAGTGTTTTACAACATTAAAAGCTGTTTTAGCTTCTTGATGCTGTTCTGTGTTGGCCTGTGAGTATGGTGAAGAGTAAGGCTAGAGAATAGCTGTGCATAACAAAATGTGTTAATTACTTGTTTGGTGTCAGAGGGGTGTATAGCAAGTTTATATTTTTTTCGGATTTCAGGATATAATCAGCATGCTATGTGTACTGCAAAGAATTCCTGTGTTTGATAAGTAAAACCTCTGAACATCCCAGTGTATCCAGGTGGTCTTTTTTTTTGTTAACATCTTATTAAACATGACATTAAAAAGTGAGATTGGGACATATTCAGGAAATACAATGAAAGCAAATGATATTAACCTTTCTTTTATTTTTATGTAAAATACCCACTTTAACAATTTTAATTCATTTCAGCATTACAAAAATTGCTCGGTTCCTGCCTTCCCTGAAATTTCACTCATCCTGAATGCTATTTCAAATGTATTGCTCCCACAAATTCCATTTATTTATATGTAATTTATCCCTTCTCTTTTCTAAAGATCCAACTTCCATTTCTTTGATCTCCTTTACAATATTCAGTTCTTTGTAACAGTTGGTTTAGATTTTGATTTCCATTTCCTAGTAATTGAATAATTATTTTCTAGCTCTGTTTTTATGCTTTGGGGATATTCATCCCATTCCTGGCCATTCCTTCCATCCTGACTCCCTACTAGCTTCCAAAACTCTTCCTAAACCAACCCCCTCACTCAGCCTACCCATCTTCTTCCAAAACAGGGACCATACCACTGGCATCAAAACCATCAAAATCCAACCCACCTGTCTAAAACTTACCCAAACAGCTTAAATTAATTTCCTTAAATACTTGTACAATCTATACTAAAATTTCAGAACTCCATGACTGAATTTCGCACAACGTACCAGATATTTTTGCCATAGCTGAAACATGGCTAAAACCCTAATATATTGATTCTGAAATATCACTTCCTACTTATAATATCATCACTGTGATAGAACTCAAAAAAAGGGGGAGGAGTAGCTTTACTGTAGCCTAATTATCTCTTGAAATCCTACCCTACAATAAACCTATTCCCAAATTCCGAAGCACTGAACTCCTCATTCCCCATCTTAATATAAATAACCATAAGCAACTATGTATTGCAGTACTCTCTGTTCACCCAGATAATAATGCTACATCCCTGGAAAACATCCTATACTGGATGTTATATTCAGTTTTTAATGAAACAGTAATCCTAGGTGACATTAATTTTGATTGGCAGGTTATCTCTACAAAATATCCATCAACTAGCCTAAACCTATCTAGATTGACTCAACTCATTTTCTCCCCCACACATAACTAACCTGAAAACATTGGCTCTTCTCAAATGGATATTGGTGTCCGATGTGAAGCTGCCAGCCCAGCTAGCTATAATTCTTAATAATCCTATGTCATTTGGAAATATTAATATGATCCATTGTCTTGTCTTACAAATTAAGTAAACTGTATGTTATGTGCTGAGCTTCAAATATTTAACCACAGTGCACCCTGCTGGAGAAGAGCAGAAGTGTATATGGACTATATGCCTATGCAAATGTATGTTTTCGTGGTAGAAGTTGACCATACAGAGTTAACTTGTAAACTCTGAGAAAATAAGTGAATTATGATGTGCTATGAAGTTAGTTTATCTCAGCTTGGAGGCAGAATGTCTGCAGTTAGAAATTCTTTCTATTGTCTGGAAACATAAATAATTACAGGTTTTCAAGTAAAAGTGTTTAACAGTTTTAAGATTTCCAGTTAAAGTCAACTTCTTAAAAATAAGTATTTTTGACAATGAGGTGACAAAGAATGATGTAATCTTAGATAACCCAGCAGAAATGTCTGATAGTAACTTAAGGACTATCTCAGAGAGTGAGTCTGTGCATTTTGTATCTTATGATGGATCTGAACACATCCATCTTTAGCACTTCTCATCTGTATTTGCCTTGCTCTGCAAGTAAGACTTAGATGATAGTATCTCGCTTAGAGATAGATAGGAAAATAATAAGATCAGTCTAGATATTTTCTGTATTTATGTGAGACTGTCCTGCAATGATGTTTTAAAATATTTTCTGTGATTCTGAACTCTGTTGTCACTGTATTGAATTAATGAATACTGTCTTTTTCTTTTAGTATTTATTATTAAATATATGTAAATCTTTTAATTGTGGCTTGTTTGTTTAGAGATATTTAATACTTGCTTATGTATTTGGTGATACTGTACAGGCCACTCTTGAATAACCTTAGTTTGGTCACACTTACCATTTGGATAATAGTAACTTTGCACATTAAAATTGGTCACCCTTTGGGAAGAGCCTTATAGTAGCTGCTAAAGAGTTGGTTGGTGGTGGTAATTACTACCCTATATTCTGGGCAGAAGGGGGCATAGCTAGTGAACCTGTGCCAGCCTTCCCCAGGAGTGCCTGTATGTTTGTATATAAATCAAATCTCAAAGTGTGTGTTTGTGTGTGTCAGCTACTTGGGCAGGGACACAAAGGATGGGTTGAACAGAGATGGTGCTGGAGGTCTTGGCTTGACTACTTGGCTAAGATCTTAACCCTGTAGCTGTGCCAGTGGGGAGTCTTATTGGGGAGCTGGATAAAGAGTGAAACCAGACCCAGTCTGACTGTGATCTCTGTGTGCTACTAAGGGAAATTGTACTTTACTGTGTGCGTACTTATCTCCCAATGTGCACGTCCCTCACTGGTGCTAGTGGTGAGGATTGAGGCTCCTTGATTACTGGGCTAGTGCAGGGGCATCACATCTTATTCTACTAAGTATGTCTCCAGTAGCACCTTGATTCTGTCAGCGATCACCTCTCTATATATGCAAACAGATTCGGTACCTATCATGTCAAACAACACAAAATGTAACCTCAGTACATTTAACAGAATACTAGGCTCCTTTGACTGCTCTATCCTGAAAATTAATTCCACTCGACAAAGCTGTATCCAAATTTAACTCTGTTTTCCTGAAAACCCTCAATAATCTGACTTCAACTAAAACAAATAGAATAAAGAATAACAGTACTCCTTGGTTATCCACTCAAAGTAGATACCTGATGTATAAAAGAGAGGGCTTTGAAAGAATGGTTAAATTATAAATCTCCCCAAAACCTATAGCATTTTATGTAACCGTACTAAAAGACAGAGTATCACAGACAAGAAAACCTACTTTAGTAACCCTGTTAAATCAGTCTTCCAACCCTAAAAAAATTCTAGTTTTCTATTAATATTATGCTCCACCCTGGAACATCCATCACTCCTAATCCTGCCCCAGATAACACTCTCTCCAAAATAGCTGCTCAGTTTTATCACATATTCTATTGAAAGAATTAAAGCTCTAACTAAAGATTTTCCTCCTAACAATTCTGACGTCCTGTCCTCAGACAGCAGACATCCCCTATTTCACCCTAAAACCCACCCTAACCTCCTACATGAAATCTCTACTTCTTAAACTGAAACTTTGTTCTCCTTCAGTAGATAATTTTCCAGCAGAATACTTCAGGCTAGGTACCAGTTCCCTAACCTATCCTGTGTCTCTTCTAATTAACAGGTCTATCAAAAAATCATATGTTCCTTCTCTGTAGAAAAAAGTTCTTTATCATCTCCCTTCATAAAAGAGGAGCCAGTTTCAGGCCTATTTCCATATTATCCTTTTATCATACATTCTGGAGAAGTGCATTCACAAGCAACTCTTTAACGTATTCTTCAGGAAAAGCTCCTGACCCCCACAGAGCATGGTTTTAGACCTGCCCATAGCACTACCATGGCCTTATTAACTTTAACAAATATTATTAGCAAAGCCAGAGATGAAGGCAAGCTTGTCCATCTGTATTACTTGAACTCTCCAAAGCTTTTCTAGTCTCTCACCAAAAACTCCTCTACCAACCATCTTCCTTTGGGCTATCACATCCCACACTACTGTGGTTTAACAACAGCTTAACAGATAGATAGCAATCTGTTAAATATCTCTCCAATTTTCCTCCCTTCCTTCCTTTCAATACTGGTGTGCCACAGGGCTCCATTCCTGGCCCTCTACTGTTTAATAGATTCACTAACAATTTACATAAATCCTCTTAGCCAGCTTCCCTCATGCAGCATGCTGATGCTTCTACCATAATATGCATTTCTGACAACCTCATACATCTTCAGAGAATTACTCAAGAAGTCTTTAACTCCATTGAAAGTTGGCTAGAGGTTACACACCTGCTGCTAACTCCCCCCCACCAAAAAAAAACAAAGACATTACTCCACTTTTTTCCAAAATCCCATTTCCGCGAAAAAAAAAAAAGCTACTTTAAAATTCTTCTTTAAATAATACCATGATTGAAGTTACCCCACATATAAAACTATTTGGCATAAAAATTGAAGATGATCTTAAATTCAATTTACATGTTCACAACAGCATCAAACAAAATATTCAAAAACTGGGCATCCTACATAGAGTAAAGAAGTTCCTTACGGGCTCTGCCAAGGTAACTCCAGCTGCCATTTACCTCTCACCCTATCTCCTACATGGAAACCATATCATGACTAGCCTGCAATTCTCACTTAGTAAACATCCTCACAAGTAAACTTGAACTGCACTAAAAGTCACCAGATTTGCTTGCAACAAACATTACTGTGCCCATCACTATTTAGCACTAAAAACACTTAACTGGCTCAAGTTTCCTCACCTCCTATCTTATACTCATCTTACCTTAACCCATAAAATCATCCATACAACATCTGCCTCCCCAGGAATTAGACTCCTACTCCAGTGCTATCTTCCAAATCATCCCCATTCAGTCAAATAATAAACAACTGCTTAGCATCTACAAACATACCTCTTAATCTCTTAGTTCAAGAAATCTGGACAAAGCCTGATAAAATGGGGGAACAAAGGCCCAAAAACAGGGACGTATTTTAAGGATTGCTCTTCTAAACTTAGAAAGTTGTTAGAGTAACAGGGTTTGTTTTAATATACATTTTCCGAAAAATTTGAATTCTGAAACTCAAAGGTATGTCATTATTTAGTGACTTAAAATGTCAGATCAGCTCAGTGACTTGCCAGAAAACCACAAATTTTGATGGACAGACCAAAATATGAGCCAAAAATCTGGGTATTCTGCAGAAATCTGGAGAGTTGAGAGGTATGTGACTGCAAACCACAAGGGGATGCAGGGGTCAGTCTCTATTCCCAATAGTATAGCTCGAACTTGTAATAAAATTTTTGCATCAATCAGGTCTATCAAACACCTTCATCTTTTCAAACCATTACTAAAAGACTTTCTGTCTGCCTCCTGGCTTTGTTCCTGTTCCTCATCTGGGACATAGCTCTCTAGCATCCTTTATCACCTTTCTTATACCTTCTTCTAAAGCACTAAATCACTTAACAAGCTTAACCCCTTCTAATACCTCACTTTGGTGTACTTCTTAAACTACTATAGTACCTCTAATGAGCATAACCAAATTACTATTTCACCGCTGCTTCACTATCAACACCCAAACGTGCTTTTCTCCTCTAATACCTCACTTTATTATATTTCTTAAATTATTCCTATCTAATACACCACTCTACTACCTGTAAAGTCTCAATACAAGGCTTGTAAATGTAATGTTTCCTCTAAATCAATACATATTTTATTATACTGACTATTATGCTACAATATGTATTCACTGAAACTACATTATAAAATTTGGAGTGATAAATACCGATTGCATTAAACATGATACCTTCAAGCTTTTCTCCCTGGACCTCTGCTGAAAAAGTGACACCCCTGCCTTGTCAGACTTTCCCAGTAAACAAATGTTAACAACTGAAAAGTGAAACTTCAAAAAGTGTGCTAAGGTGTAAAGGCAGCAACAAACCAACAAGAAAAACACATTTAAAATGATTTTGGCTACAATTCAATCAAACAAGGAAAATAGTCTTCCTTCATTTCAATGTTTGATTGAATTGTGGCTGAAATTGTTGTAAAATGGTAGTAACTAACTAAATAAATAAAAAACGCTTTTATGTGGCCAGTAGCATTAAACTTAGTAAGGCCTTATTAAGAGGTAACTTAGTAAGACCTATTAAGAGAGTAATTATTTGATAAATTTAATTCTAAAACTTAGCATTTTATGATCAAGCATAGGACTTGTCTTCTTTTTCCCTGCCTGGTATGTAATAGAAGCCTAGCTAGTTATTTAGAAATTCAAACCAATTAAACAGTGGTAATACAAAAAAAATGGTTTCCCAGTTTCGCAATGTAATCGGCATGCTCTGCACACAACAAAGAGTTGCACATATCAGTTTTTAAATCAATATATTTTTACAAAGCTAATCATGTGATACGTTTCATGTTAAAACTTAGCCATTCATGTCAAATTTCAGATTCTTGTTCTTCTGTTTCCCTTCCAGTTATGCAATATCATCCTGGCTAGTTATTTAATTTTGGATTTAAACCAAGTAAACAGTACAATAGGAAATAATTATTATAAATAAACAGAAATCTTTATTAAATTTATTCCCAGCATGTTTGACTTCAGCTAAAATGGGTATTTTCTTTTTGTTCAGCAGCCCTTAGCATACTTTTCATTTGTTGCTGTTTTTTTTTGTAGGTGTATGGTGTTAGTGGATGTGATTTTACAAAGATGGGGATCTATAAATTTCTATATGTTTGCTACACTTCAAGGCAGTGCTGTTTTAAAAAAAGATCAGTAAGTGGTGAGTAACTTGGAATTAAATAAAATACCAAATAAACACTTGCTTTAGTCATTAAGCTGTCAGTAGTAATTTATATCTATATCTATATCTATCTATGGCACAGAATGGCAGGTTGATTAAGCACATCAGTTTGACTTCTGTATTGTTACATAAGAAAAATAATATAGTGCACTTTCAGATGTTGAACAAAGAAATGATTTTATCCAATTGGGCTATTGCTTCATTTCTATTTTTGATGGTTTTGTAGATCATCAAAGTCGTAACGTACCTGTCGTCATTTTGTTTAATGTTCTTACAGCTTAAATCTACATTACTTCTTTTGATGTATTTATGACTTGAAATTAGCTATGGTCTGGTTATACTCCCTTCTGTAACATGTTATGATATGGTTTTAGAAAGCTGTATTAAAACAGTTAACATTTGGAAAACAAAGAATGTGAAAATACATTTTAAAGCTTTGTAATTCTATTGTCATGAGCTGACCTTTGATAAATGTATAAGCAGCATGCTGAAATCTTAGGATTTCAATGAAACCTGTACAGTAACTATCAGTATCTGTCTCCTAATGGTGGTGCAATTTATATAACTTCAGGATTAGTTCAGTTAAACTTTAAGTACACTTGCTAGGATTCAAAGACAGCTTTCAATGAGATCACAGGCTGTCTGATCAAGGATGAGCCAGAATAGCATTGTGTATGCAATTTTGGACTTTCAGGCTCTCAAAAATGGGCTATGTCATAAAAAAGAGGACTTAGAACAAAAAAACAGCTCAAGGAACCACACAGAGCATTTTATTGAAAACAACAAACCAGCAGGCTTTCGCAAATGCTTTTTTGAGTTGTAAGAAACAGTGCAGCAGCTCTACATTTAAATACTTGCAATAATTGTGAAACAATTAATCAGTCAAACACAAAGTTAAAGCTAACTACCTAAAATGTTTGATCTTTAAAATGGGTTTAACTATCTGTTTGATTGATTTTGTTCTAAGTTCTCCTACTTATATCTGGCTTAGTTTTACCTGCTTGAGCGTTCTTATTTGTAAAATATGTCATAAAAGGTCTATATGATGTTGATTTGCTTTTCTATTGTCCTGAGGAGCCAGATATGCTCCTCTACATTTTGTAGTATTATATCAAAACACTGGTGTAGGATTCACAAATGATATCTGTGATATCCTTGATGAGACCCCTGCAGATCACTGGAAGGTTCCTATAGCTAAAATGGTTAAGGCTACACATACCTTTGTGTCCACTGGAGTCTTCATGAAACTCATAAATTTGACTGATCATTGTCAGCACAATTCAACTCTTTGTCATTTACACTATTACTGTTCACTCAGAAATGGTACACAACCAGTTGATCTCTTAGCTGGTGGCATGTTATATACTGTCCATAGCACCTCTGTTGTAGCAGGTGGCTGTGACCTGCATCGTTATGATCACTGAGTGCAGTGGCAGATTCCAACACTGCTCCTAGAATCACTCTCACTGAACACTGCAAATCATGGCATTCAAAATTAGTATGCACTGTTTTGCAGTAAAACCATTTTGTACATTTCGGAGTTGCTCTCCATTTTACGACTGCTCATTTGCATAACGTATGTGGCTTATTTGCATGAGTTTCCTCATTTCCATATCATTATGCATTTTTTAGCATGTGCTGCACATGCTGATATTTTGACCATTCCACAGCTGCACTGCATTTTTGAATTGCCCACACCTTCGGCTTTACAGATATCTAAACCAACGTGCATCCTACATTGTGCACACCGCAATATGCTAATAATATCTAAATCCCAGCCATTGATTCTTGAAACTTTAACAGAAAATAAGATATTAATTAAGAATAGTCATATTTCATAATCCGACTTTTTTCAATCCTCTTATTTCAATAGCAAAAGGAATAGCAAGTATGAGGCTATGAAACCTTAACAGTCAACAGCATGGTGCTGCCATTTAAGGAACACATGACCATAAACAATTACCATCACTTAACCTCAGTCGAGCTGTAATCCCAACAACTGCAAATATAAGTCAAAGTAAGAATTGGGGGTGTTTTGTCTTTGAAAGAGATTGCATGAGGAAGAAAAGAGATACCCAAGTCCTTTTGTATAAAACATGTCGTGTGCTGGCATCCATGGGATCATCATACTAACTTGAAGTAGCTGGAAAGTTCTCTAAAGAGAAGGTACATTTGATTGCAAAAGTGTAATCAACTGGAAAATCCAGATGTGACAGAATTTCTTGAAAGAGTTTATGGTAGAATGAGAAAGGGTTAGAAAAACCTTAGGGTGGTGGGAGTGAGGGTGGATTAAATGAATGTTGAAAAATTCTTTAACTCTCATAATTGTATCCATACAACTTAAATGGGAGAGCATTCCCAAAAATGTATGAAATTAATCTGATTGCCCCATTTTACATCCATGGTTTACTCTGGAACAGTGAGTACCCTTGAGGGGAGTCCAGTACCCTTGCAGCCATAAGAAAATGTTCTTCTCAAAAAAGTATTAGACTTAAACTCTAAGAAGTCAGTCTTGATGCACACAACTACATTGGCCTTAATATTGAGATCTGTATTCCTGATTACTAACTCAAATATTATAGTTCCCTCCTCTACTGTAGGTCAACGTAAGTCCCTAGAAGCATGTGTCAAAGCCCAGAATTCATATTGTCTAAGAGGATCTACTTTGATATGCAGAGCAGAATTAACTGGAATTTGCAAAGCCTCCTTGAAGGTTGATCTCGTAAAGCAATATCTTAGTGCCAAGTAATTCCAGTTGTCAATTGTATGGAAGCCTCAGTCTACTTAATACCGAAAGTGTGATAAGAGATCTTGGGACACATGTGGACAGTAGTCTTGCCTTTGATAATAACATCACCACAGTAGTCAGGAAATCCTTCTACATAGCAGACCTCATCATAAAAGATTTTTCATCCAGGAAAAAAAGAGGTCATTGTTCCATTCTACTTGTCACTCATTAGACCCATTATAGAATACAACGCCCCTTTTGGTATGTACCTCACAAGACATCTGCAACAACTGGAAAGGCCGCAGAAATATCTCACAAAGAGGATTACCAGCCTCAAGCAGATCCCTATGCAGACCGTCTCAGAAAACTCCAGGCTTTAGTCCATTGCATATTGCCTACTCAGAAGCGATATCTGCCTAACATACAAAGCTATGTCAAACCCAGAGCTGTTGGACATGCTCCACTTAAAGAAATCCCAATCCCTCCAAGCTACATGCTGTAGGGACTTAAATCTTGTCACCACAATAAACAGAACATGCTGGAGAGATAGATTCCTGTCCCAGAGACTTCCCATACTCTGGAACAATCTACCTTTCTGTATCAAACAAAGCTCTTCATTAGCATTCTTCAAGAAAAATCTTGATGATTGGATGGAAAATAGGAAATTCACCCCAGGGATCACCTCTGTGGCTCTGTGGCAAAAAAGCAAAAAAGGACAACAACAATGGCAATGCAATGTCTGATTCAGCCAAATATCACCGTACTATGACCATGACATATGAGGAACTGAGAGTAAACAAGTAAAATACATATTGATCAATACTTGGAAATATATGGTGTGTTATGATAGTTAAATTGAGGTTTATTCCCTAAGGATATCTATAAAAGGCATTTTAACTTTAAAGAAAAGTTAAAGATGGGGAACAAAGGTGGACAAGGTGAGAAAATTAGAGGGGGCATGAGGAAGTGCGGAAGGTGTTCTCAGTGTAAGTACATCTTCGACGGTGAAGAAATACAACTTAAAACCATTACTGGTGTTCTGAAAATGTATAAGGGTGGTGAGTATAACACCAGAGGGTGGTTTATTTAGCATTCTGCAATTTCTGCCATGCTTTTTACGTTGGCAAGACTGCATGAACATTGAAATAAATAATTTATGAACACTATTATGGCACCAGTAATGACAATGTTAACAATACTCTTTTTCAAACATAAATTAACTTGCAATGAAATTAATAAATATTTTTTATATTCTAGAGAAAGTCCCTGTAAACCCAAGACGTGGCCCTTGGGAACACAGTTGAGTACAGAGAATTTTATGGCAGATGTGGGCAACTGTAGGATATCTCTCTAATGTTTAGATGTTGTGATTGAGGCAACACGTATCGAGTGCTGTTACGCAGTTATGAATGTTAAACAAATGTTAATGCTGAATACATATGCTTAACTGTGCAGTTACCTCTGCTATTCTACATTCTAAACTGTTAAACTTTCTCCTGTTTCATCTCTCCTTGCTACCTCTCCCACACCCAATCCTTAGCTCCAAACCTTCTTATCTATCAACTATAAGACCTCTGTCTATCCCCAGTTTCAGTTCTCTATCACAGACTGCTAAAAGGAGCACCCACAGGAATTATAAACCTAAAGGTTCTCTCTAATTTCCTGGTATCGACTAATCAAAGATTCCGACTGCTACCTCCCAGGAAAATCCCCTGCAACAGTGTATGTTTTTATATAAACAAAAAAATGCTGAGTTTGTGTAACCCTTTAGTTCTGCCCCATTTGATATGCACACTTGTCGGTCACTAGGTACCTGCCTGATTTACCCAGCTTCTAGTCTCTACTCTACCCTGACTAGATAATTTACTGATATCATTTGTACACCTACATGGTGAAATTGCCCTGCCAAAAGTAAAATTAAATTCAGAAACAGGCTCGGTCAGGCAGAACTGTCAAGCAGTAAAGCTTACCTGCCTCATACTACGCAACACAGTTGAGCACAACTGCAGCCTCGTTGTCTGAACCCACTCCATTCGCTCACTCCGCTCCCCAAACTTACCCCCAAATTCCACCCACCCCCACTGCTTCTGAACTTATACTTCACCATAACCACACCCACCTTAATCCCATTCACACATATGCACATCTCCCAATTAAACTTTGAAATTCCTGTATCCAATGTCTACATCCCATATAGTTACACCCTTGCATCCTCCACTCACCCTCCAAACAATGACAGGCCTAAAACAAACTCTACTACTTACCACATCCATTTCACTTCTACTCCTGTTATACATCCTTTCAGCATGTAATAACTCCCTACATTATATCACACACACTCCCTGGCATACCACCATCTATCAAACACCTAGCCACCCATTTCATTCTCGTGTATGCCCCAGCCCTCCTCCACACAACCATCAAAGACTATTATACCCTCAAAGTCATCCCACAGCAAACTAAATCTCAACACACACAATTAGATTCACCAAGCTCCTATTTAAGCTCTCCAAACTCTATCACTACCCACACAAACAACTAAGTCTAGCAGGAGACATACACCCCAACCCTGGTCCCACCATCACTCAGCATGCACTACCCCTCCTACCAACACTCATGCAACACTACCCCTTCCACCTCAACCAAACCTATCTATCATCCACCAAAGATCCAAATCATCCCTTCTCCTTTTCAACATTAATGTAAGAAGTATTGCCAAAAAAACTCATAATCTACAAGCTTTGCTATCCCACTACTCCCCAGATATAGTAACAATAACAAAAACCTGGCTTAAACCCCACACTGATAGTAATGAGATCACACCCCAGGCTACAACATTGTACGTAAAGCAGAATAAACAAAAATGGGGGTGGCATAGTAATCTTATACAAAGATCACCTCTCACTATAACTCCACAACTCCTCTATCATAGACATAGAGAATGCAGAGGTTATTATAGCTAAATTAAATATTAACTCCAGCAAAAACCTTAATATTATAGGAGGTTAAATGCCACCTGGTAACAACACTTCTAGTGTTGAAAACCTATTACATTGGTGCTCCCATCACCTCCACTAAGAGACCATCAGCATGGGAGATTTCAATATTGATTGGCTTTAATGCCCCTCACAAATTCCAACTATTCACATGAACCTTTACGGGTTCACCCAAACCATAACAGCTCCCACTAGAACCAACAAGGTCACAAAATGTAAGTCTTCACTATATTAGATTCTAGTAAACACACCCCACCTTGTATCCCAGTCAGGCCATCTCTCTGATAACCTGAGTGGCCACAGTCCCACATTTCTCCTTCGCGATCATGTCCACCCAGCACACCAAACTGCCTACCATACAATCAGGAATAAAACATATTTTAATCCTGAAACTTTATCTCTGCCCTACAAACCTGCCACTGGGAATACCTCAAACGTATACCCCTAAATGAAGCAGTACTATCTTTTAACAATACTTTTTTTAATGTTCTCAAAACCCATGCTCCACCAAGACATGTTAAAGTCAAAGCCAAATACTCCCCCTGTCTAACCAAAGAAACCAGATCCCTATTGAAAGCCAGAGATAAAGCCTGGTCACTGTACCATAACAACAAATCCAATACCACTAAACAAACCTTCCTTCAACTTCAAAACAAAGCCAAAAAACAAGGGAAAATAGACAAATCCAAATACTACCTAAGTATTCAAAACAAGCACCAAAAACATCCACAGAAGTTCTTGGCCACAGTTACATACCTATTACAACCAGGTAATAATGATACTCCCACTCCAAAAACAACTAACAGTAGTGATGGCATAGCTACCCAATTCAACAACTTCTTCACAGAAACCATTCTAAATTTAGCCAACAAACAATCTAACACAAATACCTCCCCCAGAATCAATCAGTAGTTCACCCTCACAAGACACCTCCACCCAATTTAAATTACACCCAACATCCACCAACTACATCAAAAAGCACCTGAAAAAACTATAACCTACAACATTAGCCACCAACAATCTTCCAACTGACTATCTTAAAATCGCAGCAGAAGCCATATCCTATCCTATAGCTATACTCATTAACAGGTCATTAGCTGAAGCACATGTACCCTCTATCTGGAAAATATCACACATAATACCCCTCCACAAAGGCTGAACCTCATATGAACTTACTAACTATTGCCCCCTCGCCATTCTTTCTCCCTTATCCAAGATCCCTAGAAAGAATAGTAAATACACAGCTCATGAAATACTTCACCTCACATAACCTACTATTTAGTACCCATCATGGCTTTCATCCTGCACATAGTACAACAACTGCCCTTTACCAACAAAGTTAACCAACTTAGGAACAACTCCCAACTTGTATCAGCCTTATTCGTAGACCTGTCAAAAGCCTTTGACATGGTCAACCACCACAAACTTATTAATGTCCTTTCCTCCCTAAACATTAATATCACAACTCTTAACTGGTTCCACAGCTACCTAGCAGACAGGCAACAAGCCATTAGTTGGCAACAAACCCTCTTTCACACCCTCCCAGTCACAATCGGGGTTCCACAAGGCTCCATCCTTGGACCCCTCCTATTCTCACTCTTTACCAACCAGATAGACACTGCTACCACCAAGGCCAGCTTAATTCAATATGTTGACGACTCAACCCTGATCTTTGCAGTCCCATCCCTTACAATTCTCCAAACTCTTATCCAAGACGCCTTCCTTTCAGAGGAAAACTGGCTAACCAACTCTCACCTGATACTAAATCCCAATAAAACTAACCTCCAAATCTTCTGTCCCACTAGGACTGCAACCACCCCCAACCTTCAACATTTACTCTAAAAATGACACCATTATAACTCCAACTACCCACACCAAACTACTTGGGATAGTAATTGACAACAGTCTAAAATTTGACCTCCATATAGACCAAACCATTAAAAAAGTCCACAAGAAACTAACCTCCTGTACAGAAATGCCATTTTCTAACAACTTCTACAAGAATCACCATGGCCAGAACCCACCTGCTATCTACACGTCTATATACATCCCCTATCCTTATCAACCTTCGTAAATCAGACCTTAACAATTTAGAAGCCTGCTATAATAAAATATCCAAATATGCCACATACACTATACAGATCACATCACTGCCAGTCCCTCAAACAGTTTGGTTGGCTTGAACTCCCGCAACTCCTACACTTTAACCAGTTAAGCCTAGCCCACCAAATTCTACACCACCCAAAGAAAACTCCACACCTCAGACATCTAATCCAGCCATACTCTGCTCCTTGATTCCTTTGCTATGACAATAAATACTTACTACAAGTTACTAGAGCAAAGAACTCAGCTGGAGAAGGCCTTTTCTCCAACTATACGTCCAAGCTATGGAACACCCTACCAACTACTCTTGCCTCCATTTCCTCATCAAAACAATTCAAATCATTCCTGAAAAATCATCTAGCAAACTCCTGGCTCTGCCCCTGCATTCCCCCATGATAAACCACACCCTAAACTCTAACATCATTTTCTACACCCTAGTATAACTTAATATGGTCTTTCTCTAAACTAACATTAAACAATGTACCTCCATCATGACAGCAAAAATATACACTTTCTCTATATGTAAGTATGTATTGTGAATGCTACTTGTGAGCTTCATTACTACTGTAATCACAACAAAAAGTCCTGTTGATATAACTCATATTCAATTACATATTGACTTGTCAATTCACACTGAATACTTGTCTGAATTGCTATGTATATGCCAATGTATATACCAACGAATACTTGTCTGAATTGTGGATTTGTGTAATTGTCATTGTATTACTTGGAGCTTTTCTCCCCGGGCCTCCACTGAAAATGGGCACAAGCCCAGCTGGACTTTCCCGGTAAACAAATGTAATATAAAAAATTAATAAAATTAAACTGAATGCTTGTTCACCACCCAGATTAAATGATGCCATTTTCTTAAGCAGTATGTTGAAGTTAAGGGCTACTAAGCTCTAAAAACATTTTTTTTTAAGTGAAACTTCTTTAGGCATGGTAGCGAGAGTTTGGAGAGAAACTGAAAAGTGAAACAGAAGTGAGACTGTGCTGGATGGTGGTGCTGTTCTGTGGCCAACTGTTGCTGAAGCAGGAGTCCTGAGGAAGCTACAGACACACACACACACACACACACACACACACACACACACACACACACTCTCTCTCACTCACACACACACACACACACACACACACACTCTCTCTCACACACACACACACACACACACACACACACACACACACACACACACACACACACACTCGCACACTCACACACATACATGCATAATCTTCCAGCAATTGCTGGATCGCAAATACATTTACATTAGCAGACTCGGCGGGGACAAAGAGATGACCAGCAGACTCCTTGCAGTAGGCACTCCAGCCATGGAGCAAGCAGATACGCAGACACACACACACACGCACACACACACACACACACACACACACACACACACACACACACACACACACACACACACACACACACACACAAACACACACACGTCAGTTGTTGCTTTCTTGGAAATTCATGGATGTCACAGCTAAAGTGGCAAGAAACAGGTCTGCAAAATGCAACGCTGTATTTTGCCACTGGAAAACCTTTCATGTTACCAAAGGACAAACATGCAA
The DNA here is from genome assembly GCF_019279795.1 of Protopterus annectens. Taxonomy (NCBI): domain Eukaryota; kingdom Metazoa; phylum Chordata; order Ceratodontiformes; family Protopteridae; genus Protopterus; species Protopterus annectens. The sequence goes on along the minus strand of NC_056751.1, from coordinate 502,526,744 downwards.
ATTAGGGGATAATGCATTCACTGCCAACCCATTATGTAGGGCAGAACTGTAAAAAACAAAACAGATTTCTTATGTAATGTTTGGTTTTAAGGAACAAATAAAATAGTATAATGCTATAAACACAAATCTGAAACCGCAAGTTCAAACAGTACATGTTTTCGCCAGTTGTTCTGAGTCAACCCATAGTCCAAAGATTGTAACCTAATTAATGATGCTCTAAACTATTGGTAAATGTGACAACGCTTGTTATCTAAATGGTCCGTAAGTGTGCGTGTGTATCCCAGTATTGCCATATCTGCAGTTTGTAGGACATGGAAACACTAGAATTCAACAGCCCATTTATTATATTCACCAACATCCCACTCACCCACACTTACTGTATTACAGCAGTATTTAGCCTGTCTGCCACACTCCCTTACAAACAATGTGTACGACTACTCTAGCTTGACAGCCCACTTCTTAGAACAGAGGTAGCCTTGCAGGGTAACATGACTACTCCCAGCTTTTTAAATGGCTCCCAACTGGGTTGATCCCAGTAAGTACTAGAGCTTTATTAAAACATTGACAGTTGTCCACAAAGCACCTGCACGGTTACAGTCGTGACATTGTTGGTTAGACTGCAGTATCTTTTCTTGTATACTGCTGATGCTAGGAATATAAGTCACTTCATAAGGGGTAGCATTATGCATTATATTTGGTGATTGTATGTATTATAACACATAACTCTCTTTCCCCATACTGTTGCTCCAGAGGATGGATGTATTTATAGGGTGCACCCTTCAGCTCACATTCAAGGCAGACTTGCCAAAATCCTTTTGGAAATGGGGAATCCACTAGTCTGCTAGGTGACACCTAAATTTCACAGTGGCATTTTTTTCTCTAATTTGACAGAGCTACATTGAAAAGCTTAAGGTTAAATAGGTATCCCCCCCCCCTTTTCAAATATGTATAAAAAAATCTCTCTTTTCATTAGGAAATATATTTCTTAAGAGTGGGCAGAGGTGTAGCAATAAATGAGTATAAGAGTTGTAATTATAGCAGAGGAAACACTGGCTCCTTACAAGGTTTTCAAACATTCTATTGTAGTGAGATTGGGAGCATTAGAGATGCATGATGTGTGTTATTTACACTTCTAAATTACATTTGGGCATATTAATAACCTCATACATATAAATCTACCTATTTAGTTTTATTTATTTATTTATTAGCATTTGTTGACTGGGAATATCCAGTGGATCAGGGACCCATTTTCAGTGGAGGCCCTGGGAGAAAAGCTCCACAGTGCATTACAGAGACAGACAATGTTTAACAACATTTAAGCATGTATGACCGGCAGTAATACATATTACTATTTACAATTCAGTAGGATTACAATAGCATGCACTGGGAATCATTCTGTAGGTTATACTGCTACAGCAATAGAAAAAGCAAGGAGTATGGTACAGTAGTTAGTTTGGTGACAGTACAGTGATTCTGTATAGTAGGTGTACATTAGTTTTTGTGAAGAGAGGGTTTTACATTGTTTGGTGAAATGTGCTGTTTAAGGGAGTTTTATTACTAAGGCAGGTGCAGGATGGATTCTTTAGGAAATGTGTTTTAGGGCTACTTTGAAGGTTTTTGGGTGTTCAATTTCAGTTATTTCAGATGGTAGGTCGTTTCATAGTCTGGTGATGGAATGGGACAAGAGACATTGTCCAGCTCTTTTGTTGAGGTTTGCTACAGAAAGCACAAGTTTACTGGATGACCTAGTATTCTTGTAGGGGTGTAAGTTTGTAGGACTGAACTGAGGGCAGCGCATTCATTAGGTTTATAGATTACTTTGTAGGCCAAGGTTACTTGGGTATACTGCAGCTGGTGGGAGAATTCTAGCCATTTCAGTTTAGTGATTGCCTGGCAGTGATGAAAATGGTTTGGTTCTTCACAGGCAAATCTGGCTATTTTGTTGTAGCAGGATTGTGATTTATTACTAAGGGTTGTGTGAAGATTGGTAAAGATGGCATTGCCATATAGAAGGGAAGAGATGAGTAGGGTATTGGCTAGTTTTGTTTTGGTATATTTATCCATGTAGAGTTTGTGGTGATAGTTTTCCTAGTTTGAAGTGGGTTTTCTTTATTGCATTTAGGATGTGAGGTTCATAGGTGAGTTTATCTATTGTTATTCCTAATAGTTTGGCTGTCTGCACCATTTCTATTTGTGTACCATCTTTGGCTAGGATTTTGAAGTCAGTATCAGGTGATTTTGTAAAGAAAAGTAAAAGTTTAGTTTTTTGGGGGTTTAGCATAAGATGTGCATTAATAAGCCAATATTCGATGGAGGTAAAAGCTTGCTGTGTAAATTTAAGGAGATCTGAGAAGTTGTCGGAGGTGGATATCTGTGTCAAATCATCAGTGTATTGGATGAGAATCTGGAATAGGGGGACTTTCTGCAGGTAAATGGTGAAAATAATGAACAATAGTGGACCTAAAATGGATCCTTATGGTACTCCTGTATTGTTGGGTAGGTAATTGGATTGTACATTTAGCCATTTTACTGATTGTTCCCTGTGATGTAAGTAAGAGGTAAACCAACTGATGGATTTTGGGGAGCAGCCTAGTCTGGATAGTTGATTTACTAACTTGGTATGTGACACTGTGTCAAAAGCCTTAGATAGGTCCAGTAAGATTACTGTAGTAATCCTACTGAGGTAGGATGCCCTATATCTAAAGCTTTGTTGACAGTGTCAGTGAAAGAGAGTAGGGCAGTGATAGTGCTATGCCCTGGACGGAAACCATGTTGGGTAGGGGATCGAAGAGCATTAAAGTATAGGTATTTAATTAGCTGTGAGTGGACACATTTTTCCAAGATTTTTGATAGTGGTGAGAGTATAGAGATAGGGCAATAGTTGGAAAGATTGTGGGAGTTCCCCCTTTATGTAGTGGGGTAATAATGGATTTTTTTTCCATAGAAGGGGAACGTAGAAATCAGAGAGGGAGCAGTTTATGAGAATTCTAACTGGGTATGCAATTGCAGTTGCTGCTAGTTGTAGGTATTCTGGGGGGGCATTATCTGCAGAGAGTGTGCAAGTTTAAGTTGTTTTATGAGTTTCAAGATCAAGGAGGTGGATACAAGTTGGATAGTGAAGGAGTTTTTAGGGTGGGTTTTAGTGTAATTGGCAGAGGAGGGGATGTGTTCAGTAGGTAAAGGAAGGTGTGAGTTTGAGGAGCTAGTTGGGCAATCTTTGAGTAGTTTTTGAATGGTGGAGATGAAATGGGTGTTAAACTCTTAGGAAATTTGTTGTGGTGTTTTTTCGGGGGCAGGGGATGGGTTTTGGATGGTGCCTGGGTTAGGTAAAGAAGAGATAGATTTCCAAAATTTGGGGGGATTTTTGTGAGAGGTAGACAGTTTAGTGGAGAAATAATCTCTTTTATCCTGTATCACTAGCTTTTTTGATTTGTTGCAAAGTTGTTTGTAGTGTATTTCATTTTGTTTTGTTCTATCTCTGAGACATATTTTCCGTGTTTTGTTTCTAAGACAGTTTTTTTAGTTTGTTTTGTTAACCATTGGGCATGATTAGTTTTAGTTCATTTAGTACGTATTGGAGCTAGGCTGTTGAGAGTGTCTAAGAAAAGTTTGTTGAACTAGTTGATTGCTTTGTCTAAGGGGAGTGTTTTTAATGGGTTCCAGGTTTGGGAGTTTAGGATATTTATGAAGTTATTTATGCTAAAGTGGGCAAGGTTCCTGGAGGTTCTATATGAGTGTGTTTTAACTGGTAGAGGGTGAGTCCTGTAGATATATGCTGGGAGGTTGTCACTTAGTGTATTTGGTAGGGTGCCTGAGTGTATATAGTTTTGGGGATAGGTTACAAGTATCCAATCAAGGGTTGATTCAGAGTCTGTTGATAGACCATGAGTAGCTGTAGTGAGTTGAGTGAAACTATGAAGGTTTATGCTGTTTGCTGGGTAGGGGGTGTTTTAAGTTTAACCCATTAATATTGGTGTCTCCTAGAATTATAGTTTCATGCAGTATATACTGATTTATCCAAGATAAAAACATCTTTGAGTATGTGGGTGTCCTGGCCTGGGGAAATATAAATTACAGCTATGCATATTTATTTGTTCCTATTTATGTGAAGGGATGTGAGTAGGACCTCAAGGTTTTGAATGTGGGCAAGGGGTTTTGTATGAGTTATTATTTGTAGTGAGTTTTCATAGATTAGAGCTACACCACCACCATTTTTATGAAATCTGTCTGAGTGAATTATATTATATCTTGGAGGGAGAATTTCTGAGTCTGCAATGTGCTGTTTTTGCCATGTTTCTGTTACTGCGATAATATTTGGGGTGTGTGCAGTTAGCCAGGTATGGAATTTAGTAATTTTATAGCAAATGCTATGGGTATTTATTGTTATTAGGTGAAGTGCATGGTGTGATGTGTGGTTATGTAGCCTAGTGGTGGATGTATAGGTGTGGTGAGATGTTTGGTCAGCTTGGTTACTGATGGATGTAGGAGCTAAGCTTGGACCTGGGTTTGGATGGATATCTCCAGATTGTTTTAATGTGTGGCGTAGATAAAATTTAGTGTGGGTCTGTTGGCTATGTGTGGTGGTTTTGTAGTGTAGTACTACATGTAATTTAAACTTGGTGGTAGGAGGCAGAAGTTTTAATCTGTATGAAATAATGGTGTTAGCTGCTATTAGTGAGGGAGAGATGTCTGAGTAACTCAGCTTAATTGTATGGGAAGGGTTTGTGTGCTGAGTGGTTGGTGGGGGTATATGGTTTCATGTATGGATTTGGTTTGTATTAGTAAGACTAGAGTTAAAATATGGATAGTGCAGGCAGTGATACTAACTGGGCGATTATGTATGTAGGTTGGAGGGGCCATAATTGAGGAATTATGTGGGTGTGGTAAATAAGGTGGGTTTTGCTGTTTGCTGATGTGCAGGGAGTTTATTGGTTGATTGAGAGAGAGGGTGGGGTTGAGGATAGACCTAAATCTAATGAGATAGGGGTGGGTGGGAATGGGGTGGGGTAGGGGAGCAAAGTGAGCCCGAGCATAGCGAAGGCAAACGGAGCTGACTGAGCCAGAGAAGAATTTGCATTGAGAAAGGCTAACAAAAACTATCACTAAGTTTAACTATTTTGTGTATCAGGTTTATGCTTTGCCACATGCTGCTCATTAGTAGCACTTGCAGTCCTTGAATACAGAAGTTTCACTTCTACAGCAAGTGGCCACCATGCACATTTTTTATAATTTTTATAATACATATATTTTTTTATATAATAATATTAACCTTTGAAGAAATCTTTTTTAAAACTTTTATCAAATTATTTGATTGCCTTCACTATACTACACAAATGCATTTTATTATATTACATTTTACTAAGGGAATACGTGCTATCTTTTTAAGGAACATGATCATATTATTAATTTTTAATTAAAGAATTAGTATTTAAACACCTGGTAAAAATGTATGCATTTGTTCTGATGAAGTCCATTTGATGTGTTGGGATGAAAGCGTTTAACCTTATTTATTAAATTCTCTTTGGATTTTTTAACTTGTAACCAGGTTGCATTTTTTGTTTTGCATTATTACCACTGGACTATTGGGCTTTGGCTTTGACCCCACTTCTTGTGGTTACATACAGTTCTTTAATCAACAACTCAACAGTTTCTGACTGTAGCTTTAAATGGGATGCTTTCATTACAAAATGTACTTTAGAGTTATGTAGTTTCGGTTTGAAAAATAAATCAGTTATAAGGTATTTCTTGATTCAGGCATTCCTTACACTGAGGCTCTTTTCACTTTTTTTCATATTTCTCATATCAATCTTCCCATATTTCTTCACCATCATTTTCAGCAGTAGTGTTCAGGATACAAGAAATGTACTTTGTTCATACAGATAATACCACAAAGTCTCTGATATTTAAAAAAGGACAGCTACCACAAAAGTAAAATGATGAATATAAATTGCATTGTTGTTTTTTAAATATACGTAGCTGGAGAAACTCAATAAATTATGTTAAAAGGAATCTATGCTTGTTTAATACACTATTGTATGCCCCTGGAGACATGCCTTTAACTTTGTACTATTTAAAGACAGTACTGTGATTTTTGCTGTCTGGTTTACCTTGTTCTGTTATAGTTATGGAAAGTCTTTGCAAAATAGCAGCTAGTCATGAGTACAAAAATTAACTCACCACCCAATAATCTCTATAAAACTACCTTATTTTTATTTTTTATTTCTAATTTTTGCCTTCTTTTATTAAAATACATTTTTATTATTCGTAAGCTAACTGTTCTCTCTGAAAGTAATAGACATCATGACTCAGATGGGTTTTAACATTTTGTTAGTAATTTGGAAGTAGACCAGTATTACACAAGGAAAATAGGATCCATGAAGCCAGTAAACTGAGTCAACGGCAATAAAACCAGTAAAATCCAAAAAAGTACTCCAGACTCAGAAACACCAAAAAAAAAAAACTTTTAATCTTACAAAGCTTTCAGAATTTCTCCTTCATCTGTGTTTAAAACATTCCAAAAAACATCAGATGCTTAAATACCAAATTCAAATTTCATCACAATATGAGTGTGAGAGTGGAAGAACAGGGGCAAGACCCCTCAAGAGAAGACCACAAAGAAGGGGTGGAGGAGAGTGATGAAGATGCAGAGGACATCAAACCCACAGTTGTTCCATACACCAGAAGCAGTGAACAAACAATCTGTTGTTAGTTTATCAAGGCTAATTCTGATGCCAGCAGATTATGCCCTGTTGAATAGAGGATTACAATTTATTCCTTCTAACATTGATACCATTGTGGAAGCATTGACTGATCTAAATCTATTCACAACAAATTTATATTTAAAACCTTTGTTTAAGGACAGTTCAAATAACATTCAGTTATGTAAAAAAATCAAGTAAATGTATCCCTATGAGCTCCCCAGTAATTGCTGCATTCTATGATGTTCCTGAGCAACACATACAAGAATTGTATGAACAGTGGAATACACTGAAATTATATAATTTAACTCATTGTTATTTTAGATAAAGAAGAATATATAATGCTTATGAATGATTTCTTTAAAAGATGAAGAAACTTTTAAGAGAATTAATAATGTTGGTCTGCCTAATATTGTGCATAGAGTAAGTATGTCTGTTTATGATCTGCAGCTATCCAATGACATTCCTATTGAATTATTTAAGTATTTCATTGTAATGTATCCCATTACTCCAGTTTTGTATGGGTTAATTAAAATCCATAAAGACCTTAGATGTCCACCAAAGAGGCCCATAATATCAGGAAGAGGTTGGTTGACTGAGCCTATCTCTATGTATTTAGAAGAGGTTCTGAACCCATATTTGTCCAAAGTCCAGAGTTATAATTGAGATAAGAGTGATTTTTTGTTTAAACTTTATGAATGGCCTCAGTCTAAACAAAATACCAAGTATATTTTAATAACTCTTGACATCAGTTATTCCAAATGAGTATGGGGTTGATGAGGTTCATGATTTTCTATGTGGCGGTAGTACTTTGACTGGCAATAATATTGAAACTATATGTGAGTTGCCTGAAACTGTGTTGACCAGCAATGTTTTCACATTTGAAAATCAAGTTTATCAGATATCTGGTGTGGCGACAAATATGCTAACCTGAATCTTAATCAATGGGATGTTGAATATGTCCTTAGACCTATTTCTCATTTTTCGAACACTTTGTGGATGATATCTTCCTCATATGGGAGGTTGGTGAGCAAGAACTGGCTGTCAGCTACTTAAATAATGCTACTAGCTTTCTTAAGTTTAAGCTCAATTATTTCCATCAAGAAATCTGGTTTTATTTAGATGTTAAAATTGGTAAACATGTCCACCAGCATTTATAGAAAAGTACATGCTAACAGATATCTTTATCAGAAAAAGTATACACGCCAATCATATTTTTAAATGTATTGCAAAGAGTCAAATGTTAATGGCCAGTAGACTGAACACAGATATAAATGTCTGTATGAGTAGGGGTCCAAGGATGGATCCTTAGGGAACCCCTATGGAGACAGTTAGTTGGGGAGATATGTCATTCTGCCATACAACGGATTGTTGGCGGTCAGACAGGTAACTCTGAAACCAGTTGGTGACCGACTGTGAGAAGGATAGGTTATTGAGGACAGAGATAAGTTGTTTGTGTGGGTCCATGTCAAATGCTTTAGATAGGTCTAGGAAAGCAGCAGAGGAGAGATAGCCATTGTATTTATGCTGAAGGATAGTGTTAGTAAAGGAGAGTAAGGCAGTGGTGGAGCTATGGTTTGGTTGGAAACCATGCTGAGTATTGGAAAGGAGGTTATTAGTAAGGAGGTAGTCTGAGACCTGAGAGTGTATGCATCTCTCTAGTATTTTGGAGAGTAGAGAGAGAATAGCTATGAGGAACAAACCAAAAATAAGAAGCAAAAATCTATTCATTCTTTGAAAATCTGGACAGTTGGGAGGTATAGTTCAGCTAGGGCTGTCTTTAAGTTTGCCGCACTTTCCCCTCACAAAATCATGGTCGAATGGAGCCTCCCCCTGCAGCCATTCCAATGATCCATTACTTGGCTATTTCACTCCATTTACTATAAATACTAATGTGCATACTGATTTACTTCTATGATGATTTGGACTTCATTTGAAAGTTTTATTTTGCATTTTACAGCACAAACACTAAGACATCTGCTAAACAAACTTAGCATTAAAACTTCTCTGCCCTTGAAACTCACATTCATTGAAACAGCATTGAAACCCACATTCAAAGAAAATACATTTTACCAGTGGCAGATAAAGATTAATTCTGGGCTGTTTTCAAATCATAGGCCCCTTGCATATGAATCATACATGTGCTCTTTGATACACCTCCCTACTGTTTTGAACATTTTCCCAGTAAACTATGAAACAAAACGCATGCACCAATAATGACAAAGCTGCCCATTTCAGAACATCGTTCCACTAAACAATGAAACAAAATGCATGCACCCATAATGACAAAACTGTCCAGTTCAGAACAATTCCATCATAAAAGTCTACTCAAACTTCTACAGTCCACCATTATCAGTAAATATGCACAATTCTACAGTCCACCATTATCAGTAAATATGCACAATTCTACAGTCGACCATTATCAGTAAATATGCACAATCTCTGAAGAAGTATGATAAGCTGGTAATATTGCAATAGGAAATGGATGGCAAACTGATAACAGGCTCATACTTAGTATCATAACTTTTTCAGTACGGCAGCATCCACCCCTTGTGGGAGTAGAACCAACAACCTTCTGCATCAAAAGCAAGTACACAACCTGTTGTGCTATTACCAATGCAAGCTGACTTAGCATAAGCAGCACTAAACTTCTCTTCCCCTACAGGTCTCAGCTCCTTGTAGAATCTACTCAATACTCAACTGCATCTCAACTTCGCAGCACACGAAATCTGGAAAAAGCCAAATGTATTGGGGGGGGGTCAAAAGCCCAAAAAACAGGGACACATTGCTTGTATAATCCTGGAAAGTTGCTAGAATAAAATGCTGTGTTACCACCATACATTTTACTGCCAAGGTCCCTGTGCAAAATAGTCAGGGCAACATACCACTACGCCAAATCAGCTGCTTTGTGAAAGAGAGGAAGACAGAAACTTAAATGGCTATCATTTTATGAATTCGGTTCTCACCATAGCTGTCAACCTGTTAGCACAAAACACCTGGACAAATCCAGTAATGAGGGAATACAGCCCTCAAACATATTCAGTGAATTCAGTTCTTTCCATAGCTGTCAACCTTAGCACAAAAAACCTGGATAAAGCCAATAATGGGGTAATACAGTCCCAAAAATAAGGACAAATTTCAAATATTCATCTTATAAACTTAGAAAATTGCTAGAATAAAAGGTTGTGTTACTATGTATTTTCTGAAGATATGAAGTCTGAAATTCAAATGCCTGTCAATTTTACTTCTGATGGAACAAAAATAATTTTCAGCAGAGGCCCAGGGAGAAATTTGCAGACACATGTCTTTGTAAAATGGCAGAACACTAGAGCAAATCCACACAAACACAGGGATGAGATGCAAACTCCACACAGAAGGCACCCCAGCCAAATATCAAACCAGTAAAACCTATAGCTGGAAGGCAACATTGCTACCACTGCACCATCAAACATGCAAGGAATTAAACATTCAGAAACCTGAAGTCTGAAATTTAAATGCCTGTCAATTTTATTTAACATTTGTTAATCAGGACAGTCTGACTTGGAACAAAAAACAATTTTCAGCAGAGGCCCAGGAAGAAATAATGCAGGCATGTCTTTGTAACATGGGAGGACACAAAAGCAAGCCCACACAAACACAGGGGGGAGAAAATGCAGACGCCACACAGAAGGCATCCCAGCCAAGAATCAAACCTGAGAATGTGCAGCTGTGAGACAACAATGCTACCACTGTATCATCAAATATCAAGCATTGCAGTATTTAGAAACCACAGATATTATGAGGAACAGATCAGATCAAATATGAGGCAAAAATCTGCAAACACACAGAGAAGATGGAGACCCCACACAGAAGGCACCCCAGGCAAGAATCAAATCTAAGAACCTGCAGCTGTGAGATAACAATGCTACCACTGCACCATCAAATATCAAACATTGCACCATTTAGAAACCACAAATATTATGAGGAACAGATCAGTTCAAATATGAGGAAAAAATCTGCAATTTATTTTACAAATGGTGGTGGGTAGGGAATTCAGGTCCTTAACACCTGCATACAAGGTACAGGGTTCAAGCCTGAGGTATTCCCTACCACACCACCATGAGTTTGTTCTAGCCACCAGTATATAGCAACTGGGGCATATACACACACACCTACCTTGAGCGATCCCTTCGTGCGGAGTTGGCTCCATTTCCTGCGACAGTCTATGCATAGACTTCTGGGATTTCTGTTAAGTGTTTCCTAATTTGGACTGCTGCTGAGACAGTCTGCACATGCACCAGACTGTCTCAGCAGCAGTCCGGACTAGTGCAAAAGTCCGAAATTTTTTCTTTTTCTTTTTTATCTTTATTTTCTTTCTTTTTTTTATTTTTTACAGCTGGGGGGGCTGCAGTCCGGCAGTCCAATAGCACTGGCCACCCCTGGTAGTTACATTGGATTACATAGCGATTAACAATTTAACATAGCAATTACTTACAACATATTTACAGATGAAGAACATAGTACATCAGTAGACCACTAGAATCTTTATCTGTGAAGTACATAACAGACATTAACAAATGTTACAATGAGAAGTTCCTGCTGTATAATGACTACTAGGCTTATGAGCATCTGAGCTTGCTATAATCAAGGTAGTTAGTGGAGTGGAAAGAAAGGTAGTGGTTGGATGGGGTGGATGATATTAGAGTGGGAGTTGCAAGGGCATAGCCAGCATGTTTTTAGGTGCGCTTTTAGTAAAGTTTTGAAGTGGGTGCATGATGGTATGGAGGTAATTGTGGGTGGGAGTGAGTTCCATAATTTGGCTATGGTGCAAGAGAATAGTGCTTCACCAGCAAAGTTATTGGCTTTAGTGATCTGCAAGTGATTTTTGTTGCTGGATCTTAGTGGTCTGGCGGTGCGATAGGGTTGGAGTAGATTCTGGAGGGATGGGACATTTAGTGGATGGTTTACTAGTTTGTGGGCGAGTGAGAGTTGATACCACTGAAGGAGGTGAGGGAGTTCAAGCCAGCCCACTTCAGCAAGTGAGAGACAGTGGTGACTATGGTAGGATGCCCCTGTGGCGAATTTGGCGATTTTGTTGTAGCAGGTCACTATCTTGTTTAGATCACATTGCCTTAGGTTGGTATATATTAGAGAGGCATAAAGTAGAGTGGAGATAAGGTGGGAATTTGCTATTGAAATCTTTGCTGCTTTGGTGAGAAATTGCTTATATCTGTATAATGCTCCTAGTTTTTTGTGGACTTTTTTTTTTTAGATATGTGAATGTCAGATTTTAGTTTATTGTCTATTTCCACTCCTAGAAATTTGGTGTGTTCAGTTGGGTATATAGTGATGTTGTCTTTTGATGTGATGTTAAAGTGAGAGTTGTTTTGAGTATGTTTTGTGGGTTGGAAGATGAGTAGTTTAGTTTTGTTTGGGTTGAGTATTAATTGGGCATCGGATAACCATGTTTCAACAGAGGAAAAGGCTTCCTGTGTGACTTTTTGCAGTTTGGGTAGGGACTGGGCTGAGCAGATGATGGTCGAGTCATCTGCGTATTGTATGAGTGTGCCATGTTTGGTGGCAGAGGCTAGATTATTGGTGCAAACAGAGAAGAGTAGGGGTCCAAGGATGGATCCTTGGGGAACCCCTATGGAGACAGGTAGTTGGGGAGATATGTCATTCTGCCATACAATGGATTGTTGGCGGTCATACAGGTAAGTCTGAAACCAGTTGGTGACTGATTGTGAGAAGGATAGGTTATTGGGGACAGAGATAAGTTGTTTGTGTGGGACCATGTTAAACACTTTAGATAGGTCTAGGAAAGTAGCAGAGGAGAGATAGCCATTGTTTTTATGCTGAAGAATAGTGTTAGTAAAGGAGAGTAAGGCAGTGGTGGTGCTATGGTTTGGTCGGAAACCATGCTGAGTACTGGAAAGGAGGTTGTTAGTAAGGAGGTAGTCTGAGACCTGAGAGTGTATGCATCTCTCTAGTATTCTGGAGAGTGGAGAGAGATAGCTATGGGGCGGTAATTGATTAGTTCTGTGGAGGGTCCGCCTTTGTGGAGGGGAATTATATGTGATACTTTCCACAGTGTGGGAACATAACTTTCTGACAGAGATCAGTTACTCAAGATGGATACTGGGTAGGCCAGAGCATCAGCTGCGATTTGTAGGTATTCACTTGGGAGGTTGTCTGCTGCTGATTTGGTGGGTTTAAGTTTAGTTAAGAGTGTTTTTATGTTGGAGCTAGGTACAGGAGAAAAAGAGAAGGCAGTGGGGAGATTACTAGTTGAAGGTGTGGGTTGGAGGGGAGGGGGTTGTGTTGTTTAGCTAGTGATAGTACGGTTTGGGTGAAATGTGTGTGGAATGAGGTAGCAATATTTTCTGAGGAGTGAGGGATGACTTTACCTGGGTGGAGGATGGAGTTTATGGAGGATCAGAATTGTTTGGGGCTGTATTGTGAGGAGTCTAGGGCAGACTAGTAGTATTAGAATTTGTCCTATTTTATTAGCTTTTTGACTCTATTGCGTAGTTCTAGGAATTTCTGTCTAGCTGAGGGGGTTTTGGTTTTGCACCAGTGCTCCCAGGCTTTATCCCTGTTTTTCATTTCTGACTTAGTGGTTTTCTGTAGCCATGGGGAGGGTTGTGCTTTGGTTCTGGAAAATCTTATGGGGGCATGGTAATTAAGGATGTTCAGGAAGGTAGTACTAAAAAATTCAACTGCGTCATCTAGACTGAGGTACTTTAGAGGATGCCAGTTACATTCTTTGAAGGATGAGATGAATGTGAGTGGGTTAAAGTTTAGTTTTTTATGTATTTGACGGTAGATGACAGGTTTAGCTTGGTATAGGTATTTTTTGAGTAGGAATGTTGGGGAGTGATCACTGAAGCTATCTGATAAGCAGCATGTTATATATGACTGGGGGCACTTACTGACTAGTATCCAGTCCAGGGTAGTGTGCTTGCTGGAGTTTTTATGTATCCTGGTTGGTAAGAACCTTAAACATCTGTGTTACAAAAATGTTAAAGAAATTGCTGTACATAAATCCAATAGTAAGGTTGGCACATTTTCCTGTTACAACTGTATTTCTTGCAAATTAATATGTAGCAACCACGAGTTCATCCATCTTGTTACAGGAAAGATTTATCGCTTTAACTGCACTGCCACTTGCAGTACTAGTAGAGTAGTCTATTTGTCTACTTGTTCAAAGTGTACTCATTTCTATGTAGGAAAAAGTACCAGGAAGCTAAAAGAATGTATTACAGAACATCAGTCAGGCATAAGGAAAAAAGTTAGTACTAATTCCCTTGGTGAGCATGTGTCCAACTATGGTTCTGATCATAAGTTTAACTTTAGGGCTATCTATGTATTGGGTAAAACTCTAGAGGTAGCGATTTTAATAACAAAACTAGAAACTGTTGAATACGGATGGATGTTACCATTACAGGCCAACTATGAACCTCTTATTAATTCAGCTGTTAGTTTAAAACCATTTTTGTAGCAGAAACAAAATAAGTTGAAATAACTTGTACACTAAGTGCTGTTGTCTGCTTAGATTGTTGTACTACCTTGAATTAACCTGGTCCTGTTTGATGTTAGAAGCTAAGCAGGGTTGGGTTTGGTTAGTACTTGAATGGGAAACTTCCTTAGAATATCAGGTGATGTAATTTTCTAATGCTGAATTTTAAATTATGTAGTGAATATTTTTTTTAAAATCTTTTACTAAATTTAACTCTGTGTTCTGATTGGAGGCTGTATTTTGTGATGAAGTTTGAATTTGATATTTAAGTAACTAATGTTTTTTTGGAATGTTTTTTAACACCGATGAAGGGAGACATCCTGAAAGCTTTGTAAGATTAAACATTTTTACTGGCATTTCTGAGTCCAGAGTGCTTTTTGGAGTAGACCAGTATTCTAAAGACTGAAGAAAGGGTTCTAGTGTGTAGCTCGCGAGACATTTCCCTGTGAGCTACAACACCAAAACCAGAAGGCTACAACTCCACTTCGCCATAGAGTGGTATGGTTGAAAAGCACAATCCTTGCATCTTAAATCCCCTACAAGAAACTAAGCAGATTGTGGTGATCCCTAAGGACAGCAACACAGCTTTATTCTAACAGACAGCCACACTAGTGCTATAGTCTAGTATTGACAGGGCTGAGATTCATTGTTTTTTGCTGTTTTTTTTATTTTGAGTGCGTTCTCATCTATTGTCAACCAAATGTAAGATTTTTTTCATCAAACCATACCAAGGCAAAAATTGTAACTCTTTTCTATTTGACATCAAAATAAACTTATCAAAATGTTCCAGGTGAATGGTGTCAATTTCTATAGGTTTTGTGGGCAAGGCATTAGTTATTGGAGTCTTGAGCTGTCTACATGGGCCTATAATAGTTACTCATATCCAGTCAACACCACACTGCAAAACATTGCACATGAAATAAAATGCACAATAAGGGGAATCCAGAAACTCACAACACAAAATATTGGGCATACTGTACATATTGTACAAAGTTTCAGTTTTTGTAGTTTTTCCCTGCAATTTTCATTACAGCAGTCTGGCCTCACACACACAAGTCTTTAAATATACTATCCTCAAGGTCACACAAACTTGAAGAAAAAAAAAATTTCTGTGAGCTGCACCTTCAAACAGAAATCATTTCAATAGACATTGACAACACATGTAGATGGCCACACACCTATGATCATTCAAGTGTTGAGAAGCCAACAGCTGACAAACTATAGGGAAAATTTCCACATACACTCCGCTTCATTTGGTTTGTAGCAGTCTAGTATGAATTGTTACCAGACTGCAGTTCACTTTCTCTTCACTTTACCAAAAGACCATATACGTTTTCTAACACTTAATTTTCTACGTCATTAAGTTGCAAAGTGTAAGCCCCTCACTTTATTTATTTATTTTTCAGAGCAACGATTTTTTTCCCTGTGCAAAAAATTGCTGTTCTGTGAGTTCTGCATTTTGCAATTTCGGTTTTTAAGGGTTTGCTAGTTTAAGAATTCGCTATTATAATATAGACCCTCTCTCTCTCTCTATATATATATATATTATATATATATATATATATATATATATATATATATATATATATATATATATACACACACACACACACACACACACACACACACACACACACAAACACTTACACATCTACATATGGGTCTATATTATATTCTCAAAAGCCGACAATATCGAAGCTGATATTGTCGACACGAGAATAGCAAAAGCGCACATCGAAAGTGTAAACGAAAATCTCTGTAAGGGGAGATTTCCGTTTACTGCAATGTAGTGCAGTCTCGGAGCTGGTATATTTAAGTAGCGAGGGTGGAGTGGTGCTGGGGGGCTTGCCCCCTACTTAAACCCGTTAGGGTACTTTTTTCTTTTTTTTTTTTTTTTGTTGTTTTTTATAAGTTCGATGTTTGAAGACATCGACCATATGGTGTTCGATGTTTTCAACCATCGATCTGATACTATAGACCCCCTACATATACATACGCATAAATATATATATATATATATATATATATATATATATACACACATATTTATATATATATATATATATATATATATATATATATATATATATATATATATAGATAGATAGATAGATATATCTATATTACACACACACATACATATATGCATACAAACAGAGATAACAGGATAAGCATGTACAAACAAGTTAAACCTGGAGATCTTACAGCCTCACTTGAGGTATTTATGAGACATATGCCTTTAATGTAATGCTTCACTGCTGTGCAAATTATCTGGCTAAATTATTTCTCCATGAGATTAAATTTATTTCCCGTTATACTGCCACAATAAATCTTTAGTATAGAGGACTGTATGGCATTATCAGCAGAGAAATAATACTTTGGAAGAAGTATTTGCAGTTCAGTTCTCCAGTACAATAATTTAAACTGACTCACACATTGTACAAATGATACGAAGCTTAAAAATGCCTTTTAATACCACTGAATGATGTTACCATTTAAGAGGTTAAACCAGACGTCTGAATCTCCCGATAATGTTGCCTTATTCCTCCCACACAATATCAAAGCATTGTTTATCAGGGCGTATTGAAGGGCTTTAGTTATCTGTTATAAATAGTTGCAGCAAAGAAACAGATGGCAGTAGTATAAAACAAATGGATTTCCAAAAGTTAAGGCACCATGTGTTGAGGAATACACCTTTTGACATATTTTTGATTGAACGGAGAGCGAGGAAGATGGATTTGCACAATGTATTACAACTTTAAAAGGCCTTAGTGGGGAAAACTTGTGAAAAAAATGGATGATGAATTCTACTAAAAACACTTTTGGCATTAATTACTTCCCACATCGCTCCTCCCCCACACTTTTATTTGTAATCACTGCAAAGCTTGCTAACCAAAATGCCTGTGTGTACAGAGATTCTGTAGACTTAATGTTTGAACAGTGTAGTCTGGGATCTGGTAGGAGTTTATCATTTATTTAAAGCAGCACAAATGCTTCAGCAGTGCATCTGTGAGATGGCCCATGTTGGAAAAATGAGTAAATTTAGCAGGCTGTGGAATTTGCATACAAATAATCTGCATATCCCGCACAGAAAGAGCTTTGCTTAGTTCTCTCTTACAGGAGATCCTGAAAGTGCTGAATGCATTATTCTGCCTGCTTAGGCCAGTAGAGTGAAACTGTGCAAAATCATTTAAAATTAAATGCCCATCTCATTTCATTACAAAATCTGTAATACCATATTCTGCCCCTACACTGACAAACAGTATACTGCAGGAAAGAAACAATCAGCATTAAATTATGAACTTCCAGTACCAGCTGTCATCTTTTATTCATGTAGCTTACAGGGCAATAGCAACACCTTTTTTCTTTGGCTACTTTTTATCCTCCCATTGCTAGCACCACATCCACTATGAACTTGTATGTTTCTGTCAGCCAAATACATCAAAAGGCACCTGGGTGGTGGTGGGATAGGAGGAAAAGCAGGAAATCATTACCATCACCCCCTGGGAGAGGAGATGTTTTACACACTCTGCAACCCCCTCACCTATGTGCCCAGATGGATGCATTAACAAAGCAGGACTTGGATACTGACCCTATGGTGTGGGCGCTTACCACATCAATATTCACCTGCAGTACGTATCTCATCTATTCTGATCCTTTTGTATTGCTTGCAGTGGTATTCATCCTCCATTGTTAATCAGCAATGTATAGGAAATGATGCCCTCACTCCACCAAGAAATGAATAGCTGAGCTCAATCATTCAGAGAGCCACCCGGTCCTGTAGTTGGCAGCCAGGCTGTTGGTGACATTTAAAACAATGAATGTGCCTCCTGACACAAACATAGATACCATTAGTTATATCACAGTGTCTTGCACAGCTGGAAAAAAAGGCCATAAGACAAGTGATTTCATGTTATTAAATTAGAATGAAACTCCACATGTATACTAGTAAAATATAAGAATAGAGAAATACATTAATTATCCAATGAGTACAAAAACTACAAGTGCTGATATGCAATGGACCTAAGGCAATGGCTCGTTGACAGTTGGTATAAATTAAGAGGAATTAGTGTATAAAGCCATCACCCCTGTGAGTTAGACTCCAGTCCCCTACACTCCATTATTTTTATAAGGAAATTCACATTTGCTTCATCTTTTGGAAATGGGAATTCATCATCCCAGTATCAGTAATGTACTATTCCAGTTGTCAGTTATTGCACAGTAATGCACAGTTGGCCAGCGTAAAGATATTTTACTCCACAGTTATTGTTGTATAGGTTCTAAATACATGGCTATTTATGCCAAATATTTTCAAGCTTAGTGTTGCCATGATAGAATGTAGCCACAAAAGACATCAGATGAAACACACACACACACACACACACACACACACACACACACACACACACACACACACACACACACACACTTTTTTCCTTTATTCCATCACAGTTTACCTGATCACATTGTCATTTCTTATTGTCATGTGCAAGAGAAGGGCATACATCAAATCATTTCTAATATAGTTTCAGTAAGGAAAATGTTCTATACTAATTTGTCAGGGGAGGCAGAGTATGCAGGATAGACATTGTCTAAGGAAGGCCAAGGAGAAAAATATATGTGAATGAAAGCACACTGGTCAGTATATTTCCCTCCCTCTTATTTCTCAGTTGCCTGTGAAACTTTATTCTTTAGATGTATTCTTCACATCAGACAGCGCTGACTGTTTATTTCTCTAAGCTATACTTAGGGCTCATGATAACCATCATAGAAATAGAATTCATAGAAAATACAAGACCATTAACACTTTGCCTGTATCTACCTCAGGCCTTACACTCCTTTTCAGGTAGGGACAGGCCAGCTATATCAGGTGAGAACTTATGAATGCCCATCCAATTAGTATGCTCCTTTTTGAAGGAAGATAGTGAATAGCACTACTTAATGTGGGGAGGAGGTTTGTTCCAGATAAGCTATAGCTTCTGCATGGCAAATCTATCACTCCACCCTGTTTTATTTGTTTATGTAGATTTGTGTCTCTGGTCCTAATATTTGTAGGACTATTTAATTTATGAATGTGAAAAAGGTCTTGTACCACTGGTTCATTATGGCCCAGTAAGTAAGGCACATATTTTATTTACTTATTTAACATTTGCTTACCATGAAAGTCTTCAAATGAGACAATTTTCAGCAGAGGCCCAGGGAGAAATGCTCCAGACTCATGTCTTTGTAACATGAAAGGAAACTGGAGTACTCGGAGGAAACCCACATAAATGGAGGGAGGGCATGTAGACTCTGTACAGAAGGCACCCCAGCCGAGAATCAAACCTGAGAACCTTTTGCTATGAGGCAACAATGCAAACCGCTGCATCACTGTGCTGTCCAATTCATAATGCAGTGAATCATGCCAGATTTATCCCTAATATCCTGAAAAAAAAAAAAAAGTTACACTACCTTGATGTTTTAAATATTTTTTCCTGAGAAAGGATGAGGAAACGTCTTTCTTTGAGCTATTGTGGAGTGGGTGAATATATTAAATATCAACAGATGTTAAGCTTAGTCAACTGTCTACGGATTAATGCACACTTTTAGACCAAATTTGTAACTAAGAAAAAAAATACAAACCCAACAACTAATGGACCGTTTAGTTCTTATTTTTCACTTGTAACTATATAGTGTTGTTTTCAAGACAGGATTTGTAGCATATTCCTGCTTCTGTAAGAGGACTCTGAAAATCTTCCTTACTAACCTAGCCTTTAGAGTGATTTTGCTATGTAAGAATTTAAGCATCTTCAGTCCAGTACTTCCAACATTTCAAACACAAGATGGATTTACATAAACATTTCTCAACCAGGTTAGCCAAAGTGAGCTATGATTCCTTCTTTCCAGGTATGACCCAAAAATAAAGGTTAAGTAATTTTCTGAATATCACATGGCCTGCACCTGGCAGCTAAACAAAACAAATTCAGACTTGCTGGTTTAACAGATATTACCATAAGATGTTAGAAATGTATGTGGTGTTTCCTCTTGCTAGATGTGTCCTTATATTCTATGATAGGCTGAATCAGTTGGAATCCAAGGGGATATGAATTTTGAAGAAATACCTTTTGCAATCAGTTGCACAAGATAAAATGACTTTATAACCACCATTACAGTATGATGGTCAGCAGAGGGAAGTATTCACTCATATTCCAAAATATCTCACTACCTTCTCACTTTTTTTAGTGGGGTATTGACTATACTATAAGTTGGAAGAAGGGATTCTTTATTGAATGTGACAATAATGCACCTTTTGTGGCTTAATCTGAGTCCATTTTAATGCACCACTCATTAACAAATGTAACCTCCTGTTAGAGAGCCTGTGGATCAGAATGAGACTTGGGGATGGCACCCAGTTTATAATAATTTATGAGATCCTTGTTTGTCTTATGAAGATCAGAAAAGTAGATCCCAAGGTATAGCCCTGGGGGAACTTCACTACGTCACTTTTGTGCTATCTGAAGAAGCACCCACCATCCACACTGTGCAGGTTCTGTCCTTTAACCAGTTTGCAATTCATCTCTCTGTATACGAGGTAGTTTAGAGTGCATTTAGTTTGTTTATTTTGTTGCATGAGGTATAATAGCAAATGCCTTGGCGAGGTCAAGGTACTTTGTATGAACAGCGTGCCTACTATCTACTGCCTTTAATAGCTGCTTGGAGAAGTTTACCATATTTATAACAGGCTCTGTTCTTGATAAAGCCAGACTACTGTTGGTCAGGTTTGATAAGATTTTTGTATCAACTCTAATCAGGGCCATTTGATATGTTCCAGGGCTTTGCATATGAAACTTGTCAGTTTGATTGTTCTGTAATTTCTAGGGTTAGTTGTGGGGCCACCTATGTGAAGTTGTATCACCACAGATGGGACAAAAAGCCAGTTGTAAGCTCAGGATTAATACATTGAGTGTATCTGCCAGAAAGTATTTATTTCTGTTTATTAGGCAGCCAGGTATCTTATCAGATCCCCTGGAAGATTTTATTTTATTTTATTTTACATTTGTTGACCGGGATAATCCGACTGGATTCATGTCCATTTTCAGTGGAGGCCCGGGGAGAAAAGCTCCAAACAGTAGTAAACTGAGTTAAAGTTACAGAGACAATTACAATTCACAACACATTAACAAATAATTTCCATAGTATCATGCAGGATGATAGAGAATAGACACAGTACAAATATTTACAGAGAAAACCAGGTCACCTGACATCTAAGCATAGTCAGGGAATCAGCTAGCCAGGATTTATGCAATGGCAATTCCGTATTGTCCCCAAGTATAGTTTAAGTTTAGCTTTAAATTGACTTAAAGAGGAGAGTGAGGTAATATCAGGAGGTAATTTGTTCCATGTTCTACCTGCCGAGTTGGTAAGGAGAGAGTCACCGGCTATGTTATTAGTTTTACAGGTCTGGATGAGGAGTCGGCTGGATGAACGCAGTGATCTAGGGTTGTTACACGGGGTAACCAGTTTTTTAAGCGAATGGGTGTAGTCAGGGTTGTATATTATTTTGTGGGTCAGAACTAGTATGTTGTATGATATTAAATTTGGTAGCTCAAGCCATTTAAGTTGGGTTAGGTTGGTACAATGATGGGTCCTGAAAGGTGACCCAGTAACAAACCTAGCGATATGATTGTAACAGATGGTAAGTTTGTTCATGACAGTTTTACTGGTATTATGGAGAACAGGGGATGCATACAGGAGAGTAGAGAGAAGGTGAGTTTGAGCAATAGCAATTTTGGCTTGGGGAGCCAGGAAGCATTTTATTCTATATAACGAGCCTAGTTTCTTATTAATAGTTTTGATCATTTGGTTTACATGTATATCAAATTTTAGGTTGTTGTCAATAGTTACCCCTAGTAATTTTGTAGAGAGGTCCGGAGAGATTATGGTCCCGTCCTTGGCTTGGATTGTAAAGTTAATGGTGTTAGACCTTTGTGTAGGTAGAAATAACAGCATTTTAGTTTTTTTGGGATTAAGTATCAGGCGACAACTATAGAGCCAGTTTTCTATTTTGTTAAAAGTGGATTGGGTCATTAATTGTAACTCTGTGGGGGTTGTGCCAGAGCAGATCAGCGTAGAGTCATCTGCATATTGGATACAACTGGCGTTAGGTATGACAGTATTCAAGTCATTGATGAAGATGGAGAATAATAGTGGTCCTAGTATGGATCCTTGTGGGGCACCCAATGTGTTGGGTAATAATGTAGAGAGTTTAGTCTGCCATAATACTGCCTGTTTTCTACCAATTAGATAGGAACTAAACCACTGAAGGGTTTTAGCGTCTAGACAAAGTGATTGCAGAGTATTAATTAGAAGTTTGTGGTCCACCATATCAAAGGCTTTGGACAGGTCCAAAAATAGTGCAGAGGAAATATTGTTATTATTTCGATGGGTATTTATGGTATTGGAGAAGACAAGTAGGGCTGAGGTAGTACTATGGAGAGGTCTGAAACCATGTTGGGTGTCTGCCAGTAGATTGTTGGAAAGAAGGTGTTGCATAAACTGTTTTTGAACACATTTTTCCATTATCTTTGCTAGAGGAGAAAGTATAGAAATGGGCCTGTAATTCGAGAGCTCGGTGGAAGTGCCACCTTTATGAAGAGGAATTACATAGGATATCTTCCAGATATCAGGAATTTTAGCCTCTGCTAAAGAACGATTGATAAGTAATGACACAGGGTAGGCAATGGCTTCAGCTGATTTTTGCAAGTATTCAGCTGGGAGTTGATCAGTAGAGAGTGTGGTGGGTTTTAGTTTTCTGATTAATTTGCAGATAAATGAAGTGGCTACTGGTTGAAAGTTAAATAAGGGAAGATTTTTAAAGGTGGGAGTATCTAGTTTGTGGGAGCTGAGTGGCAGTTGGTTGGAGAGGGCTTGGATTGTCTCAGTGAAGAAGCAGTTGAAGCTGTTGGAGACTACATCTGGGGGTTTATCGATGAGTGTGGCTGGGACAGGGGTGGTGGAGCGACCAGGGCGAAGCAGATTGTTTAGTCCAACCCAAAATTTTTGTGGGTGGTTTTGATGTTCTGTCTGCAGTTTTTTGTCAAGTAATATTTGTCTTTTGGTTTCATTCCTAAGTTGTTTGTAGTTAATTTGGTTGAGAGGGAGTTTAGTGGTTCGCCATACCGTCCAAGCTTTGTTTCTAAGATTAATTTTGAGCCTGGTCTCTTTTGAAAGCCATGGAACATCTACTGTCTTAGTTTTCTTTGAGTGAATAGGAGCATGAAGATTAAGAATTTCTAGGAATTTTTTGTTGAAATACAGCACTGCTTCGTCTAGGGGTAGATGTTTTAGTATTGCCCAGTTGCAAGAATTTAATTCTAGTTGAAATCTGGTCGGGTCAAATTTATTTTTATTTCTGACAGATCTTAGTAAAGGTTGTTTGGGAATGGCTATTTTGTGCTTAATTATATAGGTGAGGTGGTGGTCACTTAGGCTATCAGGGAGGGTACCAGATGTATATAGGTTAGGATGACTATTAATAAGCACCCAGTCAAGTATACTCTCTTTCTGGTTTGACTTGCCTATCCTAGTGGGGGTGTTAATAATTTGCATAAAAGAGTGTAGGTTAACATGGGTGGAAGGAGCTTCTGGGGAACAGATGTATTTTTTCTTTTTAGAAAGTACAGTGCTGACTGGCAGATTCAGAGATCTTCACTCATATCAGTGGGTTTGTATAGCTGTCTCACAGGTAAAGTTTGCACTGAAGATTTTTGCTTGTATGTTGGCAATATCCACTGGATCTGAGTGGACGTTTCCATTCTGAATGAGCTTTGAGCAATATTGAATGCTATTACTTATCTTCCTGGTATAACTAAAGAAGAATTTTTAGTTGTCTTTAGCTTCCTACACTAGTCTGAGTTTATAGATTGCCTTTATTTTCTGATGGTATTTTTCAATTCATTTGATAACTTCTCAGTGTTATCCTTGATTTGATAGAATTCATTATTTTAAGAATTTTTTTTCTTTTACTGTAAAATTTATTTACATTTGTGGAGAGTTTGCTTTAGTGTGGACAAGTACATTGATATATTTATTCAGATATGAATATAATTTGTCTGCATAAGCACTTGCAGTATCAACATCTTGGGTAATACAACTATATGTGAATTTGGGGATATAGCATAGAATTTTACGAGGTTTGCACAGATGGAGTCCTTGAATTCAATGATATTTGCATTTGATAGAGAGAGTTACCAGTTTCTGATAAAACATTACTAGTAAAGGAAATGCCATGAGAATAGTACACGTGGATGCTATGTTTGTAAGGACTTTGCCAATAGTATTTTGTCCCCAGTTGGTTGTTTGACAGTTTGTTCCTTGAAATTCTGATATATGAAGTCTAAAATGTTTTGAGCATATCCTGCATTTGATGTATACATTTCCTAGTTAATCATAAGGTAATGAAAGCTTCCCAGGGTGATGGGGTTTATGTTTATAAAAAGTTCATCTAAAATATTTAGGACTTTTACATGGTTTTCAGGGGACATACAAGATATACGATAGCAAGCTATGATCTGATATTAGATCCTATTTAAAAGTGCAACTTGGATCCTCCCTAGAAATACACACGCTATAAAGTCAGTTGTTAAAGCCGATCACCTTTTCTTTGTACTTTAGCAATGATGCTGTTTATAGGCCACAGTAGTTTAAATTGGTATTCTCTCCGTGGTCCCTTATGAACCATTCTCTCGGCATGCTTTTGTCCTTACCTAGCGTTTGTGTCATTGCAAAAGGTCGATGCAAGTGCTGCTGCTGGGTTAAGTGCTTCTGCATTGTACACTTTTGCTGCTGCTGCTTATAATAGCTTTCTGATGGCTTTAATTTCTGCTACATTTCCTAGAGCTATGCCAGGGTTTTCTCTCACTAATTAAGGTCACCTGAAATCTAGCCTTCAGTTACCTGTGCTTAGAGCAGCTGCTTGTAGCCCTGTAGAAACAACAGTGGCACACATGCCTGTACCACTCCTTTGTGGAGTTGCAAGCTTTCGTGATACCTGTTTCTCTAACTTGAGCCTTGATTTGTCATATATGTGGTCATTTTTACTGTACCTATGTTTATAATGTGTCATTTCTTGCCATATAGTACTGAAAACATTGTCCATAACTATCATTTTAATTTCCAAAAACAGTGAGACCACAGTCTGGTGGTACCCCTTTTGTTGCTAGCATAACTGCATTTGTCTGTTTAAGGCATTATAGAAATTGCTTCATGCTCACACGCAACTCTTTACTGTGACCAGACAGAGAATCCACATATGAGAGGTGCAGCTTCATGCATGAGCTGGAGACAAACCTCACATCTTCCATGTACCCAGGATGTCAGTGTTCACTACACATCCATAACTACAACATCAAACTTCTAACACCAAACCTATATGTGATGAGGTCCTAAGGCCTCTTAGGTAATGTACTAATCTGCATAGACCTCCACAGCATAATCACACCTCATACACCAAATATGCTACTGCTTTCACCACAAACAAGGATGACCAAATCATTTTGCAGAAATCTGTAAACAAGCCAGAGCAGATCATCACACATGCAAATGTCCTTGTCAATAGGTGACTGAATAGGCAGAGATACTGTCACACATCTCCCTGGGCTTGGCAAAGAAAGAATAATGGCTACCTGTCTCTCAGTTACCAGAATTTACAATGTCACCAAAGTTCATAGATTCCTTTGCCCAAATATCAGTACAACTTAGATTTTACACATATGGCAATAAATGGGCTTTGCCACTCCAGCTTGGATACTATTTTGAAAGACATGACTGATGTCTCTCTTTGCTTGTTTCTGAGGTTTGTAAGCATGTAATCTCCAGCAGTATCTGCCAATCACAAGGAATGGCCCAACTAAAATTAACTGACTTCAAGAACTGTTCAGTAATTGGCATCGTTCTGGGAGCATCCATTATACATCATCTTGGAAGGTGATAGCTGAAAGGTCTAACTTGCTAAACTATCAGTGGTCATTGCTTCTGTCCCCATGGTTTTTGTGTATTGTCAAAATCATTTTCTGTACCAAAAGTGCCATTTTAGGCAAAGTCAATAGTGTACACCTACCAGCAAGTTTCAGAAAAACAGGCCTATAGTAACATGTCACTGCTCAAGGCTAATAGCCAATAAAAAGTTGCCCACCCTCAACTCATTCCTAACCCTTAAAACCACAGACATATGTGAAATGATAGAAATGTGGTTCCAATGTAGTAACAGCATTCTTTCCTCCTTGATTTTAATGCTTACCACTCAATTAAATTCTGTACTGATGGCGACTGCATCTCTAGTGGGAGAGTGTCATTTTCATATATATCAATGCAGTTTATTGTAATGGTCTGATCTTTGGGGTTTAGTAGCTGTCTGCATCTTTAAATGATTGTTAGTTTAACTGTTTTGGCTGGAATTTGTAAATTAATTGGGATATAAATTACTATTTGTTTGTAAATGTTTTTATTCTGATGAAGTCCACTTTGTTGGAATTAAATCACTTAATATTAAAAGAGAGTGCCCTGTTATACTGGTTGTTTTGGTGTTTTCTTGGATTTTATTTATGATTTTTATGTTGCACCTTACCGTGATTTAGTTTTGTTCATTTTCTATTCAAAATCTTGTTATCTCATAACTATTCCAGCAAGATAGCAATCTAGAATTCCTCAGCCATTGCTGTGGAGTAGAGGAATAGGGCCTAACTGCGGCCCAGGCAATCCAACTTTGACTAGCTGCTTAGATGTCTGAGGTGCTGTCTGGGAGAGCGGGGCATGCCCTTCCCAAAGGGGAAAGTGTTTGTCTAAACATTTCCTCTGGGAAGGCATGGTCCATAGAGGGGGAAAGTGTATGCTGTCCATATAAAATGTAGTTACTGTACACGTAGAAATGTTTTGTGTGATTTCGTCATGGAGCTTCCACTGAAAATGGATTTTATCCAGTCAGTCTTACCTAGTTAACAAAAACAAATTGATAAATACATTTTAAAAAACAAAACTCCTCCATATCCTGATAACTACTAGCAAGACCACTTTCCACATCATGGTAATTACATAATCCCTATTATACCTATATCAACAAATAAAAATACCTGACCACTGAACCTAATGCAGTCAGTCTGGGTTTTTCCAACTATTTGTCCATAAATTGGATAATGTACATTACAAATAATAAATATGCAAAACTGGTTTTGGACATCAAGAATGCCATCGCTGTTGACCAGTTAGTGCCTTCCCCTACGAGAGTATCAAACCCATTAGATCTTCTTAGGAATGTGGCACCATTATGCATCATACGTATAGGTCCCCACAGTCAAATTTGGGCACAGAACTGCAGCTTTCACTATAAGATGCCCTTAAATCCCACTATCATCAGACACTTATACAATCTTATGTCCTAGCACTAGCTTCTAACCAAAGAAGATTTAAAAACTCATCACCCTATGAGTATCCCATAGCAAAAACTGCTGCTTATACCACAGATTTTTATTCAAACCTAAACTCCTGCATTATAGCATTGAATCTTCTGTCCCAAGTTTTCACAGTAAGTTCAGAAACAAACCACTTTTATGGATCCCCAATTCCATGAAACCATACAAAAAGAGCTAAAAAAAAAATCAGTACCCAAAGAAATAAGCTCACATCTCTCCACTCTAAAAGTCACCTCAACATGATAAATAAAGAATTAAGACATGCAAAGATAAGTACGAACTAAATATTGCTACCACATCCAGTGATAAACATAAAGCCTTTTTAACTATCTCAGGAACTTTAGAAATAATAATCAACACTGAAATGAGTTGATGTCAAACTGCAGCAGCCATTCTGACACTGAGGACATCACAGACATAGTAGTGAACAAACGTTATCTCAGAGATCACCTGTCTCGCTCTCTTCCATGCTCTTCTTTTCACCATTTAGTCAGTGCAGCTCCCTCTATTAACCCCTCAGAATAAGTACTAACAGCCATCTCCCAAATTAATAATAAGTACTAAATAATAATAATAATAGTAATAATAATAAGTACTAACAGCCATCTCCCAAATTAATAATAAGTACTAAATAATAATAATAATAGTAATAATAATAAGTACTAACAGCCATCTCCCAAATTAATAATAAGTACTAAATAATAATAATAATAGTAATAATAATAAGTACTAACAGCCATCTCCCAAATTAATAATAAGTACTAAATAATAATAATAATAGTAATAATAATAAGTACTAACAGCCATCTCCCAAATTAATAATAAGTACTAAATAATAATAATAATAGTAATAATAATAAGTACTAACAGCCATCTCCCAAATTAATAATAAGTACTAAATAATAATAATAATAGTAATAATAATAAGTACTAAAAGCCATCTCCCAAATTACAAATCAGTAGCTGTCTGATTCCAGGTAATATAACAAGCTGTTTCCTTATAAAATAGTGCCGCACATATTGCCTTCTCAAATGATTCCGCCTCTCCACCACCTCCAGTCATCCTGTCCAATTACTAGAATCAATACAAACTGAAACTGAAAATTTGTATGAACACTCCTGTCCAGTGTGCCAACACTTCTAACTCCATGACTTTATTATAAATGCTTTTCGTTCTTGTAAAAGTTGAACCATTCTTTAGGTTTTCTTTTCCTCTCAGTTGTCTGGCAAAATGTCTTGAATAAGTGTACCAGTCACAAGATGCAAACCTGAAAGTGTCTGTCACAATTTATTTACCGACAATGTTTAGATGTAATGGTTCTGCTCTCATTTGTTGAATATAATGAAGCTTGACCGTATAGTGTTGTTTATACACATACATATATATATATATATATATATATATATTTATAGCAGATTTTCAGAAATGTTACTGCCTGTACATTGCTAGCATTGTTAAAGTGAATAAATCTTTGCAAGAATATTATGGATCATTTTTAATTTGGTGCAAAATGAGGTCTTTAACTTTACTCCCTTTGATCAAATTATCTGTTTTCCTATTTCTCTGTGTACAGATCTACCATAAATTATTCAGCATAAGCTCGCATCACTGACTTCTTTAGTGGCACTTAACTCCTGCATTACTACTCGGACAGATTAGCTATTTGTTCCCTGACTAAGGCTGTAGCAAACTCTCTGTATAAATATGCAAAGGCAACATTCATTTTTGGTTATTAAAACATGCAATTCTGTTTTTGTGGGATGAAATTCCAGGAATTGCATTAACTATTAAATGTAATTTCTAGTTATAACTATGATAAAAAAACTGCAATGAGATCCACGTCCAACTGATCAAGGACCTAATAGTCACAGCAGCACTGAAATAACTTTTTTGGTTAATTGGCTTAGCTGTTTGGTGGTAGTTTGTTGTTAATCTACACCCATGAGCTCCTTTTGATGTGGTTTTACATTATGAAATTTCAGGGTCATCCATTTTATGAGTGGTCTCTCTGAGTTGCGAAGCACTCCAGGGAGGTCAAAGTGTAGTCCGTCATTTATTGGCCAGAGAACACAGAAGTTAGTTTTCTTTTTTTTTTCTGTCTGCTGGAAATTAGTCTCATTTGTGTGGAGCTAATCACCATGGTGGTTAGCAGTGTCCTATATAGTAGCAAACTCTTAGATTGTAATATTTACTTATAAAGCTAGTACTTAGGCTTTTAACTTCTAACACAGAAAGGCTTTATGCCAAGCTAAGCTTAACACAACTAGTTAGCTCATTGACCAGCACTAATATCAGATTATAGCACTACCCACACCTAGTCTTCGGCCTACACACCAGTCATATGACTGTCACTAAACCAAAATATCCCAAACCTAATGCACAGACAACATGGATATGCAATTTACTAATGTCTCTGTATCCAGCCTGAGAGATGCTAGCATCCTGAGACAATGTGGCAATTGTCTCATGTACTTAGGCAACCATTTAAATTTTAAAGAAAGAAATGTAGTATGCAAGAGATCTGCATACATAATTTGCTTGCAGGCAAAAATTTTGCTTACTAACAAGGTTGTAAAGGACACACACCCTACATCCTCAACACATACTGTTCACCAAACACACAGACCTTTTTACTCGGAAGCACTTAAAATAAACCTTCCAAAACCTCAAAGACCTCCTAAAGTGCCAAATGGCAGTGCCTCTCTGCAGCAGCCTCTAAATCACATACGAAAAGCGGCACCAAAGACCTCACATAAGCCTGCATCCAGTTGTCCCCAAAGAAGTAGGGAAGTTAAAGAGGAATAATCACCAAAAGGGAGAGTAAAGAGAGATTGAATGAGTCCTACATCCTTCTATGTGGCACACCTCACCATGAAGGGCTTTTCATCCAGAAAAAAGGAGGTCATTGTCCCACTGTACTCATCCCTCATTAGACCCATGATAGAATACAACGCCCCATTTGGTATGTACCTCTCAAGACATCTGCAACAACAACTGGAAAGGCCACAGAAATATCTCACTAAAAGAATCACAGGCCTAAAGCAGATGCCATATGCTGACCATCTAAATAAAACTCCACCTATACTCTGCTGCATATCGTCTACTCAGAGGCGATCTCTGCTTAACATACAAGGCCATGTCAAACCCAGAGCTGTTGGGCATGCTATACGTAAAGAAATCCCAATCCCTCAGAGACACATGCTTCAGGGATCTAAACCTTGTCATCACAAAGAACAAAACATGCTGGAGGGATAGGTTCCTGACCCAGAGACTCCCCAGACTCTGGAATAGATTGCCTATACATATCAAGCAGAGTGCCTCTTAGGCCCTCTTCAAAAGGAACCTTGATGATGGATGGGAGATAGGAAATTCACTCCAGGGATCAAGTCAGTCGCCCTGCTAGACAGGGGTCTAGAGAAGTAAATACTGTGGGAAGAAATAGCCAGAGAATTGTTATGGCTAGACTTGTATAGACCCTAGGGCCGATAGCCTAATACGAACCTATGAAAATAGTGCATCTCAATGCACTGCGTCCTCAGTGTCTGTCTAAAGTTGGTGATTTTACATTTTATACAGATTCATTGCTATGTGTTAATGTTTAATGGAAAAAGTAAGAAGGGTTGTGAGAGACAGCCCACACATAACTTTCAAAATAAATATCACTTTCAGGACATGTTTGACAAGTAAATGTTTTAAACATAAATTCTAGGGGCACTCCCCAGTACGTGGTATAGGTAAATTCTAAACAATCATATTTAGATATTTAGTAATGGAGAGAACATATCTATGTGATGTGCTATTATACTTGCAAGTCTGAAAGTATACTATATGTAGTAAAATGCTGTTAAAGATCATTGTATGCTGGGATCCACAATCAATGCTGGAGTATTGACAAGGACAACAGCAAAAATGCATTGACCATGTTTCCAAGTTTGTGGATATTTATATTCAGGAAAAATTGTATTTTAATAAAATTAGAGGTGAAGACATGCAAAATGAGCTATAATTTTTGGAAGCAAAGTGGCAGAATTTGCTGTGAGTGCATGGCAGGTTTGAATAAGAGGATATCATAGTTACCAGTACTGAAGAATAAATTGATTTAATTAAAAAATAAACATTTAACTGTTGAGGAATTTTGAAATATTATGCAGTTTTGTTCAATATGTATTATAAAGGTGTTTGCAAAACAGTGATTCTTCCCTTGAAAAGCACAACTACCAGTTTCTGTGTACAAGATGTATGTTGAACTTCTTCAGTAACACTTTATTTCAATTGATTCAGTGTTTGTATCCAATTATCTTTGAAGTATATAAAGAATACAGTAACATTATCATCATCTTCTTTCGGCTGTTTCTGTTAGGGGTCGCCACAGTGGATCATCTGTTTCCATTTCTTCCTGTCCTCTGCATCTTGCTCTGTCACACCAACCACCTGCATGTCCTCTCTCACCATATCCATAAACCTTATCTTAGGCCTTCCACTTTTCCTGTTACCTGGCAGCTTCATCCTTAGCATCTTTGTCCCAATATACTCAGCATCCATCCTCAGCACATGTCCAAACCAATGTAATCTTGCCTCTTTGGCTTTGTTTCCAAACCTTCCAACCTGGGCTGACCCTCTAATATACTTATTCCTAATCCTGTCCACCCTCGTCAGACCCTCTAATATACTTATTCCTAATCCTGTCCACCCTCGTCAGACCCAATGCAAATCTTAACATCTTTAACTCTGCCACATCCAGCTCAAACTCTTGCCTTTTTGTCAATGCCACTGTCTCCAACCCATATAACATAGCTGGTCTCACTACCCTCTTGTAGACCTTCCCTTTCACTCTTACAGGTACTCGTCTGTCACAAATCACTCCTGACACTCTTCTCCACCCACTCCGTCCTGCCTGTACTCTCTTCTTCACCTCTCTTCCACACTCACCATTACTCTGACCTATTGAATACAGTAACATAACATGCCTAAATCATTTCAGATGCCAGGTAGCCACAGTCAGTTTCTAAGATTATTTGTTCCCAGTGCTTTGACATCATCTATATATTACAAAACATTACAAATTAGCTGAAAATATTCCACCAGCTACAGTGGGGATGTTGTTTCTCTTCTTAAGCCCAGTTTAGTGTCTGTAAAGATGCTTAACGAATTGCAGTGAAGGGAAGTATGGTTCTGCTGAGAGCTAGAATTTTTGTTCTGAAAAAAACAGAAGATGAACCTTTCTGTTAAATTGGGGTCACCGTTCAGCTAGCATTTGCCAGCACTTCAGATACTTGCATTTATGACTGCAGGAGAATAAAGTCATACTGACACTCATATGTGATCACATCCAGGTTTTTTCAGGTTAGAATTCTGGCTGTCATGATTCTTATGGCATCAGACAGTGGAGCACCTTCACAAAGGCTGAAAAAGCTGTATAGCCACTGAAAATAAATCACAAAAATGTATTATTACGTGCATCTTCATTAATGTTTAACATCTAAAGGATGACATCTGTTTGATATACACAACACATTATCTGGAAAGGAAAAATACTGATATATTGTTCATTTTCTTTCTGCATGTTCTACTAATAATCCTGCTGCTGTTAGATTTCAGGTTATATGAAAAAAGCCGTAATTATTTCACAAATGGGTCATATTTGTTTGATATATATTCCTGTCTTCATAAGCTAAAAAGGCTTGAGAGTATTCCTTCTTGACTTGTATATTAATAGAATTTGAAACTTATACAGCACCAAGGATAAGAGATGTGTTTGTTCTCTTCTTTGCATACTAGGTCAGGCAAGAGTTCTAAAGCCGCAAAATAATGTTTCATGCTTATGGCCCTCAGAGGCTTTTCATAACAGAGAAAGTAGCAATGCTACATTTTCCATAATTAAGGTAAAAAAAAAATCACTTCATCTGATTCTAAAAGTGTTATAGCACTGTAATCTCATAAGATTTCTTACGACTCAGAGCAACTAATGGTAAAGATTATAGCTCATGTGTGTGTGTGTGTGTGTGTGTGTGTGTGTGTGTGTCTGTGTGTGTGTGTGTGTGCACGCGCACAAGAGACATGAGTCTTCCTGAAATTATGTGACAAAGTATTAAACTTCATATGACTGAAAATATATTCTTATTACACATTTTTATGAATGTAGGCATATGGAGAGAACTTGAATACCAGCATTTTTAAGAATTAAAAAAGAATAACATAGGGCATGACTGTTCAGGAGATTTTTCAGTCACAGAGTTAGTTCTCTTTCTGTAATTTTTGTCATATCTGTATTAATCTGCAAGTTAAGGTACCGGGCTCATTGTTTCTTGAGGATTTACTAGACATGCAGTCCAAGAAACCCTTGAGGAGCTCAGTTTCCCTGACTATGGAATGTTATCTCTTTAAGTGACTTCCTCAGAGTCTCACAGTAGACAAATAAAGGTTGAGGTACTCAAACCCTGGACTAAAAGAAGCAATTTGTTAACAGCAGTACTTGTCTGGGATTGACTGACTGCTTTATGTATATGTGCCAGAACTGTTTTTGTACTTGCGTGTTTTGGTAAGGTGAGAGAGGAAAAGAATGTCTTTCTTGGCCATTACTAGAAGACAAAGTTAACTCAGACCTAGTAGAAACCTAGTTTGAGTTCCATTGAGAACTACTACATGGAACTACTGGTGAATGTGATCAAACATTGATAGCAGTTAGTGTGGTCAAAGTATAATTCTGTCAGACTACTGCGTGATCGTGGCTCATGATAGAAAGTTCGACCATTAAATTCGACAGCACAGTGGTTGCAGTGGCTGGTGAAATAAAATCATTCTTTCAGCAACACGTTAGTTTTCGACAACAATGAAAGTTGTAGTACTAAGCAATTCAATGTTTTAATGAAAGTAGGTAATATGACTGAGGTATGAAAATGCTTGGGTGCGGTCAGTCTGCTGACTGCTGGAAACACTTTACCATTAAAGTACAATTTTCACATGCAGTGCAGAAGGATTGAAAAAATGAGAAGAAATAGGATCTTCCATGTAGTAGTTCTTAACGGAAGGAAGAGATTAGGACTTGGCAAAGGTCTTGTGTAAATAATTTGCATATGTTTGAGTGTAGACTTCTAATTAGCAACCCTGGCCAGGATTCATTAAAGTATCATGACATGTGCACTGACATATACTCATCTTGGTGACTTTTTCCAATTCAGAAACCACCCTCACACACTGCTGTGCTGTGCTCTAGCATGAAAACCTGCAGGACCATATAGGGCTGGCCTTGTGGCCATGCTGAATACTAATGAGGCAGTCTGGTGACAGGTATATGATATTTAGCCATCTGCTCTCTCTCTCTCCCCAGGAACCACCTATTGTACTCACTTGTGTGTCAGATAAGGGCTGAGAAGAGTGGTACTATAACTTCCTTGGACCTGGATGACATACCCTTACCTATAAGTTGAGCAACACTGAAAGATTTTCTTACTATCTTAGTTACATGGTGTTTGAAGGTGAGATTGCTGTCTACATATGTTCTCAGATCTTTAACTACTGGATTGACTCTTAGGAGTGTTTTATCGATGGAGTAAATAACTTGGATGAACAGTTTCTCAAAGAAATTATAATTAATTTCTTGGGGTTGAGTTTTAAACCTTGGATTTGGCGCACCAATCATTTGTGTTAGGCCTTCTTGCAATATGTTTGTGTCATGGGGGGGGGATCTATGATAATTTCCAGTTTCCAGTCATCTGTGAACCTGGTGAGCCAAATGCCTTTGACATTACCCTTGACTTTTGAGGAGTAGATGCAGTCAACCTTAAACATCAATATGAGGATTGGATGGGTGGGGGCACTACATACCAGGGATATATTATCAACCTCATTGCCTTAATGACACTAACTTTAAGACAGGCATTGGGGATGGTATAAACCATGGGTGGGCAGACAGGTCAAGAAGAGGTTCTGATACTGTGGTACGCATGTGTGTCCATGTCATGCTTCTGTGCATGTGGGACAGTGACTGGTAGAATGGCACTGCCTACATAAGCAACAGTTTACTACTGCAATGTGCACATCAGAAATAATCTGCTAACTGTTCAAGTGTCTGTAGGGGTCACGTTTCAAGCAAAACATTTTCACAAGACAAAGGGTAAATGTTGTGTGAAGACAGTTTAGAAAATCCAGTTCAACCAGCATGCTAGAGGCAGAAAACTGAGACTGCCAGAGACAGCCGTCTGTGATGTTTCCTCTTACTGTGGTCCTGTTTGGTGCAGATTTTCCCTTCTCCAATGTTGCGCAACTATAGATGTGAGATCTACACACACACACAAACACACACATATATATATATGTATATATATATATATATATATATATATATATATATATATATATGTATATATACATGTGTGTGGGGGTATGTGTCTCTTTCTCTCTCTCTCTATCTATCTCTCTCTATATATATATATATATATATATATATATATATATATATATGTATGTGTGTGTGTGTGTGTGTTAATACACACACACACACACACACACACACACACACACACACACACATTTTATATACTTATATAGGTATATGTGTATATTTATCTCTCTCTCTCTCTCTTTATATATATATATATATATATATATATATGTATGTATGTGTGTGTGTGTGTTAATACACACACACACACACACACACACACACACACATTTTATATACATATATAGGTATATGTGTATATTTATCTCTCTCTCTCTCTCTCTATATATATATATATATATATATATATATATATATATGTGTGTGTGTGTGTGTGTGTGTAGAAAAATGGGATGTTGTTCCCTGCAAAGAAAAATTATTTGATTGTGACCTCCTAACTACTTTCTGAGTACACAAGTTTAAGGCACACTTAGTGGGAGAAAGAAAACCCATGATGATGCTATGAGAGCATGCAAAATCCTCTCTGCCGGCATCCAGAGCTTAATGTGCAAATACTGATCTGGGGCTGTGAATCTGACAGCTGATTAAATCTTAGAATGTCATCTCTTTAGTCTCTAGAGTTAGGTGGTTTATTGCATTTTGAAAAATAATAACACTAATTTTATGACTTAAATATGCCTTTGAATGAAATGCATTTGCTGTTAATTTATAACTTGAATTAATGAATTGATTCATATAGTGATTTGTAGAAAATACATTTAGTCCCACTTACATTTGAATAATATATTACAATGTGTTTTGTTTTATAATGTTTGCTCACCAATTCTAGGATTTCACTAATTTTAATGGGAACACATCCCAACTGTAAAATTAATGCAACATAAGTAAGGAGCCCATCAGTATTTCTGCTGGCTATCTACAGTGTAAAGGTGAAGAAAGATATTTTACCCCCCCCCCCCACCACCAACATTTAAATTGTTGTAAGTAGGCAGGACATTTTGGTTGCCCTTTATGGCTAGCAAAACTAAGTATTAAGCTTACTGCTTCCCATTCTGTAGTAAAGACGGTGTGCTTGACTGGTCTCCATTGTGGTTATCTTTTTCTAATCTTCACTTATCCTATAAATCTAGACATTAGCTTGTCTTTCCTCCGGCAGTACCTTGTCTTTCCACCTTCCTTCTTAAATCACTCAACCCCTCGTCAAAGTTTCCTCATAGCAGCATGCTCACTTTCTTTCCTATATCTGTTTCTTTTTTCCTGTTCTTGACAATCCCCGCACCCACTTTACCTTAATTTAGTCAGATCTCAGTTTTGTGAATGTTTTTTCTGAGGGAGGCTAGCTTACCTTCCATTGAGCCATACGACTTGTGGCTTCACCCCATCCTACCTCCATTCTTACCTGTATCCCATATCATTAATATTATACCATTTATCCCCCTTTCCTATCATCTATCAATTTCTGCAACATCAACTCTAAAATAAGTAGTTTTATTCACTGTACTGCACTTTAAACTGTGCATTACTGAGTTGCTGTCTACTTTTAACTGCTTTTAGCTGTTTTAGATGTTTTGCTGTCTCACTGTTTCAACTGTTTTCTTTTTGAGACTTTTTCTTGCCCTTTGTATTTTCTAGTACTTGAGTATTTTATAGCATAGGTTAGATTCAGATTTGCTAAATATAGACTGTTTGGCATTGTCTGACCACTAAAATCAGTCATCTTACATTAAGAGGGCTCCCTGCACCCTAGTGGCAGAAGACTGTAGCAAAAGACCCATTTGATTTGGAGATTGTTGGAATAAGGCTCAATGTTGAGCATTTCCATTGGCCAGCTTGTTTGAAAATTGCTTAACTTGTCTCAAAAAAAGGTTTTCACAGTTGTTACATAAGCCCCGCATTTGTGCCTACACAGCGCCATAGAGTTTGGTGAACAGCCGCTGCTCTACTATCTTCATCTGAGCAATGTGAGTCATCTGTTTGCACATAGAGCACCTTCGTGCAGCACTGTGCAGTGGAGGTAACCATTGGCGGTTAGAGTTGCAAAAGCTAAAGCAGATTTATTTTCCCTAAGAAGCTGCCCATCCTCCAGCTGAGGAGCCCCTTAAATTGGGCTTAGCTACCCAGAGAGCATCTCAGCTGAGCTTTCTACAGCATGTGCTACTTTAACTGAAATCTCTTAATCCCTAATAGTCTCATTACCCTTGAGACCCCCAGTAGTATAGACCCAGCATTAAGCACCCAATTAAACCACATCTTTCCTCACTAAAGTAGGCAAATTTACAACTAGTATTATGGATTGTCAGTTCTCATCCATTTCTACTGCCAGTCTGATTGACATTGGTGTCCTGAGGCAGTGCAGCAATTGCCTCTAGTACACTGACAACCCACTACTCCTAAACCACTTCTCAATCAGTTTGGGAGAGATGCATATACACTAAGAGTTTGGAATCATTGCTCTGTCATTCACAGAACAGTGACACAGAACAGGTTGTCAGCCCATATACTACACCTCCTGCACAAACCATACTCTCAACACATAAACCATCATACACAAAGGGACTCTCCAGAAATTTATCTAAACACCACAGACCTCTGAAATACAAACATGCTACACCTAACCCAGTGCCTACGACACTCAGTACACATAAAACCACAAGTACAAGTGTCTCACCAAACATATACCCTAAGCCAAAGCACATCTAAGCATTTTTTTTGGTCATAGGTGACTCTATAGTGAGATACACAGATGTCCTACTTACCAGGCTGGACAAGGAGAAGGTTATGGTCAGCTGTCTGTCAGGTGCCAGGATCTGACAGATCACACTTGCACTCAAGTCTCTTCACAACAAGTACTGTTATGGCTCTGCCATAGTTCATGTTAGTGTGAATGACTTCAGATGTAGCTTACTGGACTATATGAAAAGAGACATGACTGAGCTCTCTGAATATGTGTCTTAGGCAGGTATGTCCCTAGCCTTGAGCAGCATACTAAATTCATTTAAGATGAAACCACAGTATAAACAAAAAATGATTGACTTCAACAATTGGCTTAAGCTATCAGCCTAGGATGAAATGGTAGATAGACCACTCTGCTTTGCCAAAGATGGTCTTCATCTGTCACCTCTAGGATTTTAGTTATTGGGTAAGGCTCTGGCCTCCCCATAGTGCCTTTGTAGGCAATATCACAACAACAAAATTCCCAACATAAAAGTATCTTCGAAAAGAAACATCAATGTTATGCTGGGTCTAAACCTAAAACTGCACTCTCTGGAATCAGCCCTCAGCTAGGAAGATGTTGACATATGTGCAGTCAGAGAGACTTGCTTTAAGGCTGTGGAAAGCACCCCAGTCATATCAGGTTATAATGCTTTCCACACATTCAGACCACAAACCAAAAGTGTGAGAACTAAAGGAGCTGGAGTATCAATATTCATCAAAGATAAATATACCACTAGATTGGTTAAACAAAGCAATTCCCTTGAATTAATCCAGGTCCAATTTGACTGTAGGTAACAGCCCTCTCCATGTTATTGCAAGTTATAAGTCTCCCTCCATGAATCTGGATACCCACACTGCATACTTGGATCTACTTGAATCAGTCAGATTACAACGAAACACCGTGGTTTTAGGTGACTTTAATTACCCATCCATAGAATGGTTAAATTTATAAGTGCCCTAATACACTTGTCCAAACTTTCTTGGACTTCATCATCTCCAGTGCCCTGGACCAGTTGGATGATACCCCCACAAGGGGCCCAAACATTCTTGATCTGGTGCTCACTAACATGGGTGATCATTGCACCACCCCATGTATGCATCTCTCCCTAGTGAGGTCTATTCATAAATCAGTCTCATTAGAAGAAACAATAACATCTGACCCCCCCTCCCATTAATAGCAACTAGACTAAAAACTTCTCCAAAGCCAATTAAAACTTAATATATGACACCATTAATAGCTTCATAGCCCCTGCCCTCACTGATGGCATGAACACCTATACTGGGATTTAAACCAATGCCTTGTATAAGCATCAGTATAAATGTATTGACTTAGCCGTAACTGATAGGATCAAAACCAGATCCTCAAGAAAGAACAAGCCTGCATGATGGACATCCACCATTAACAATTTATAAAATAAGAGAAAGAACTTGCTGTCCAAGAGCAAGAAAGTTAGGTCTCTGAATTGGACGCATTCCCTCCTCAGCTTAAACAAGCAAATAAGATACATTTTAAGGCACTTTAAAGCTAACTGTGAATCCAAATTAGCCTCCTTTGCTAAGGATAACCATAAGGCCTTCTTTAACTATGTCAAAATCTTTAAAGGAAAAACCCAGATCTGCGCAGAATTAATTGTTAATGGCACTACATATACTGAACACGCAGAAATACCCAACCTGCTAGCTGACAGGTTTAATGAAAATTTCTCACCCCATCCATGCCACATATCCCTCAATGCATCCCTACTAACTACCCTCCACCTAGTATCTCCAAGGAGCAGGTTGTAAACTCTCTCTCTCCAAAGCCAAAAACAGTCTATATGGGACTTGATAATATACCAGGCTGTGCTCTCATTGGATTAAAACAGGAACTAGCTGTACTACTGAGTACTCTTAACCACAGTCTAAACACTGGTTTTGAGCCTGCTGAATGGAAAACAGCAACCATCATCCCTTTACATATAGGAGGCATCTCCACAAACCCTGGAAACTATAGACTTATAAGCCTGACCAGAACATCTGCAAGGTTATGGAAAGAATAATCATGTCCCTTATCAAGATATAGGAAACTGCCAAATTCTTGACCTGACCCAGTTTGGCTTTTTTAAAGGAAGATCCTGCCTCATGAAGTTGGTGGACTTCTTTGAGACAGTCACCAAAGCCCTGGACACAGGCATATCCATGCATATGGCCTACCTGGACCTGGCCATGGCCTTTGACACTGTTCCCCACTGAGGCATCATTGATAAACTCACCCAGCTGATCAACCCATATATTGTCAGATGGGTTGCAAACTGGCTCATCAATAGAATGCACAGAGTCAAAATAGGTGACTCTACCTCCATCAGCAGACTGGTAATCAATGGTGCTCCACACGGATCTGTACTGAGGTCCCTATTGTTTGGAATCTATTTCTTAGATGTACAAGCTAAAACAAAAGGTCTATGGCTGATAAAATTTGCTGATGATTGCAAACTGGGTCCAGTCATTGAGTCCTCAAATTATATCAACATCCTACAAGAGGGATTTACACAGACAAATGACTGGTGCCAAAGTCATGGGCTAAAATTCAATGCAAAAAAAAGCATCATCATCCTTTTCAGCAAGGGTGACATCCCTGCAGATTACCACATTAATAACAACACTCTACACAAGCAATCAGTGGTGGGAGATGTGGGCACACAGGTTGACAGCAGCCTTTCGT
Source organism: Protopterus annectens (assembly GCF_019279795.1). Lineage (NCBI taxonomy): Eukaryota > Metazoa > Chordata > Ceratodontiformes > Protopteridae > Protopterus > Protopterus annectens. The sequence goes on along the minus strand of NC_056751.1, from coordinate 502,485,285 downwards.
TTGACCACCACTTCTCCACAGTGGTAAGAAAGGCTTTCTACATCACCCACCTAATAAGTTAATAAGTGGGGGTACTGCATGCAGAACAAAAGCCTGTACTCCTCACTCATCAGGCCAATAATAGTGTACAATACTACCTGTGGCATGTACATTACCAGGCACCTGCACCAACTGGAAAGACCTCAAAGGTTTCTTGCAAAGAAAATTCAGTGCCTTCAGCATATGTCATACATTGACAGACTGAAATCACTTTCACTATACTCTGTGTCTTACAGACTACTCAGAAGTGACCTCTGCTTTGCATACAAAGCAATCTCAGATCCTGCTGTAATGGAAATGCTGCAGATTCATAAATCAGATAGTATAAGATGCCGTCGCTCTAGGGAACTCAACCTAGTATGTGACATCAGCAGGACTTGCTGGAGAGACATGTATGTCTCCCAAAAGTTACCTCTCCTCTGGAACAAACTTCCAATTCAGGTGAATCAGAGCCCCTTGCTGACCCTATTTAATTATAGTTTGGATGACTGGATGGGAAACTGCAAATTCACCCTGTCCCTCTTAGACAAAGGCAGTAGTTATTGACTTAGTTCCACTTGATACCTTGATATTCTTGGAAAGAGGGGTTGTGCTTGGTTAGGTATGAAAGGGCCCTAGGGCCATTAGCCTAGTAACCTCCTATGATCCTATGAGAATGAATACTGTTAAGACCACCTATTGGATTTTAACTATTGCAGCATCCCTATCCCTCCAGATCTTTCTAACAACCTTATAAGTAAGTACAGACTAAAAGCAAACAATAATAAATCAGAGATTACAAGTACATATCCACTTTACAAAGATTACCAAAAATATTTAACCTACCTCACAAGAAGACAGTATATTCTGCAACTGTATAACCTCCGACACACCATATCACCCTAACACAAATTTAATAGCCTTGGCTACAAACTATTCTACCTTGCACAAGTGATTAGGCTTGCTAGGGATGTCCATCTTAACTCAGGTCCACAAACCAAACAAATTACAAGATCAATAATCCCTATGCACAAAGAATCAGCAATGTTACACCTCAACACCTGCACCATCAGTAATAAAAGGATCCTCCTAAATGCATAGATCTCCTCACAAAAATCTCACATTATTTCTCTAACTGAAACATGGGCAAAAGATGATTGCTGTACTTCAGTACTAATAAAAGAAAATTGTACCATCCTCTATAGTAAAAGACAAGGAGTGAGATGTAGATGAGGTACCATGTTAATAATTAAACTCAACAGATCCTTTACATTTGTGAGCCACAATATCTCTTCATTGCAGGATGACAAAAGCCCCAGTTGGATACATCAGGCACATAATCTTAAGCAATTACTTAAACCTCCTTATAGATCTTGTATACATTCCCCAGTCTCCTCTTTCAGTGCTATTCAGAACATAATCAATGAAATGCTTCTGATAAAAATAAATAAGTAAAATTGCTATGATATTAGATCACTTTGATCTAAATGCCAGTGGTCCAGAAGAATGTAATCTGTATATGCTAAACATGGGATTTCATCAGGTATTCCATAGACGTCCTTATATGTGAAGTAGTGAACTCTAAATTGCCTGTGTACAGTGTGACCCAGTGTGTGTGTGTGTGTGTGTGTGTGTGTGTGTGTGTGTGTGTGTGTATGTATACATGTGGGTGTGCATATGTATGTGTGTATGTGAATGCATGCATGTGTGTAAGTATGTGTTTATGTGCATGCATATACTGCATGTATGTGTGTATATGTATGCATGCATGTGTGTGTGTATGTGTGTACATGGGTGTATACCAGTTTAATGTTTGAATGTACTAAAGGTCCCCCATAAGTTCAAACAGGACAAAGCAAGCATCAGAAAAATGAATTTATGAATGAAAGGCATCAGTGTATCATAAAACTAAGTTTCTGTTGAAAAGCTTGGATGCTTTAAATTACTTTGAGACATTAACATTCCTTTTAGATGTGGGTAGCAGGCATTGTCATTAGAGTGATCAGGAATCAAGAACTGAAATTAGACAGTGCTATTTGTAGCTCTCCTAAGTCCCATGAGTCTTAATTATGAACTCAGTAGCCCTAGGTTATACATTTGCAGATATTCATATGGACCCTGGGTATCTTGTCAGAGAGGAAAAAGGACAGGTGACCAAGTATTGATTCTTGAAGATCTCATTGAAGATTTGGGCTTAGAGAGAGCAGTGTCGGATTTTGCTCTAGATGTCCCATTCCTTAGGGAGCAGGTACAATATTTTACTAAATTGGAATGCAAGCCATTTTTGCCCTTTATGGTAATTATGATGCTGTTGGCCATGTTGTCAAAGATTGTGTTAACATCCAGGTGCAATAGCCTACGGAGGTCTTTGTAACCATGAGGTCATATCTGGTTTCATTAGTGGCATACATGATAAATTAAATGAATGCATGCTATAATAAAAACGTTCCAACTCTAAAATCAGGAACTGAGACAACCGCATGTATGGGAACTTAACTCTGTTAAAATATTTACCATGTTATACTATTGCTTGAACTGTATGCACAACAAAAATAACTAAGTAACTAACTAAAAATAAGCTGTAAACAGAACAACTTTGTTTACTGGAAAATAAGAATAGAAAGAAACATTAGAACTGGCATAAAAGCTCAACTAATACTTTACTAGAGAAAGTATTTCTTCATTTTTCAATTGGGTTGGTGCACTGGTAATGACAACCCATTTCAGTCTTAATCCAGATACATCAAATATAAATTCACAGGAAAAACTGTATAATAAAGACATGGTTGGAGGTCATTGATGCATGGCATGCCAAGATAATGAAGTGAAAGGCTTTAACTAGTGTTGGTTGAAGTCATTTTGAGTTGCCTGGGTAACGAAGGACACAGACATGTGAGGAACAATTATCTGTAGTTAAAAGAACAATTTTAATTAGACACTTTAGTATTTTCAAAAATAAGCAACTAATGCATTAGACCATCTTTAGTTAGGGAGGATACTTTTCATCTGGTACTCAACGTGAATAATAAATATGCAAGTGGAGTTTAACCAAAAAATGTTATTTAAAATGTATAACATGGTAAACATTAATAGTCATCAAACTATTGATAATTAGGCTGGAGATCTGAGAAGCCTTTGTCCAGATGCAATCGGCATGTTATGCATTTCAGAAGTATTTATTTAAAGATGCATTGCTTCCAGTCAGGCTATATAGGTCACTGAAGTTTGACAGCAGTGCAGATTGTTAGTACAGAGAATTTTACCTGAAAAAATAACAGAGTCATCCATTTATAGTTAGCAATGAGAATGGACAGATCAGAGGACCTGTCATTAATTAAAAGTGGTTAAAAAGTCTTTCCAGGACTGAATACAATCAAATCCTTAGTCGCAGCTCTTTTTAAATGATGTAGAAGGCTCAGCTCTCTGCAGTGATTACACAGCCGTAAATGTGTTGGTAGTATGCCCACTGTATGGTATCCACTTACCTCAGCTGATGCAGTAGTATACTTTGTGTGCATTGCTAGAGAAAAATGTCAGTTTCTAGAATGCTGCTTCTTATTGTTGCTAAAGTTACTTCAACAATAACTCTGTCATGTAATAAGTGAAAAATTGATTCCCTAGGGTAGCTGCCACCATTGATAACACACTCCTAACAGCTGACTCTGTAGTTCATGATTTGGGAACTTATATGGATAGTGACCTAATGCTGGACCAGCACATCTCCACTGTGATAAAGATGTGTCTCTTTACTGAGCAGCTCATAAATAGTTGGGATTGTTTCTAGATCTAAAGATGTAGCTGTTGACCTTTACTCAGCCCTCATTAGGCCAATCATTAAGTATAATGACCCTTTTGGCATGTATATGTTCAGGCATATACAACAACTGGAACACACTTAGACATACCTTACAAAAAGGATTCAAGGCCTAAATGCTATGTCCTACATGTTCCAACTCAATGTCCAATCAGTATATTCAGTATCTCACAGGCTGCTAAGAGGTTACCTGTGTTCAGCAAAGAAATCATCCATCGAACTATTATTAATAGACTTATTTCATATTCGTAAATCAAATTATATCAGAAATACTTGATCCAAGGACCTAAACCTCTTCTGCAAAATTAACAGAATTGTTTGGAAGAACAAGTGTATCTTGTGCAGGATACCAATGCTCTGGAATAGATTCCCCATCCACATAAAACAAAGTTCATCACTGACTGCATCCAAGCTTAACTTGGATCAATGGATGGGAAATAGGAAATTTACCCCAGGACACCCTGTACCACTGGACATATGCAGCTTCCAGTGCATGAGTCCCCTCCAAATACCTATGTTATGATCTAGTAATTATCACCAGAATAATATATAAATATAGCTCTTGGAAATGGTTAGATGAATCTAAAAGTCAATGGAATAGGTTAATTTTAAGGACCAAAATGAGAAACTTAAAATGCCATGAAAGGACAGGCCAGCCTATTCTTAAACTTATGAACCTATAAATGAAGTCCTTCTCGGGAATATCTAGCCTAATACAAACTACCATGTATATACCACTCCTGTTTAACTTTGTTGCAAAGCATTAGCAGGGAGATCACAGTGAAAGAGCACTTCACCCAATCTTTGTCTGTACCCATTTCATCATAGCTATTCTGTTCTTGTAAGGTTACAACCTGGTAATTATTCTAATACAAGCCTTTCTTGCATCCCACAGTTTCCCAGGAGGACAGACTGAATAGGTCACATGCTTACACTCATTTAAAAGTTTAGCAGCTTTTATATTAAACTCTTGTAGCAGCATCCTCTAAAAATCTCTCTCTGTTTCTACAATAATACATTCTATACTTTATGTGCTCCACTTTCTTAACACAAGTAGTTACCTTCAATTCAGTATCTGTTTTCCTCCTGTACTTGTGTAGTTGGACACCACATAGCTATTTCTATATATAACACAATAGTGATCGTCTCTGGAGAAAAATGGATCATCACCCTGGATGGGTACAGCCCATTCTATTTGCCTTTACTGTATCCAGGCACACTGCATTCCTTTACCCTTCCCCCATTCCTACCCACCCCTATATAATTATTTTATACTTTCCTCACCATACTCCCTTCCTTTTCCAACCAGACATCCTATAACCTTATCCACCTCTACACTCTTCTACCTTTACATTACCAAGCAACTCATACACTCTCTATAGTTACATATTCTAAAATCAGTTTGCTATCAGTTTTCATGTTTAATATTGCTCAATACAAAATTAAAACTCCCCTACACAGTACTACTGCTATAATTTATCATTTCAAGACCATTTTATATATTCCACCCTAAAATTCCCCGTTTAACATGAAATATTTCTTCACACTATCATCCTGCTTATTCTTGCTGCCCATTTTCTCCCACTGTATGAAAACCACCTCTCTGCTCCTTTCCCTAAACTCAACCAATAAACATACACTTACTTTGTTACTTAGTTGGTGCATCTCTCATCTTCTCTTGGCCCTCTTCCTTACTTAGAATTCATACATTATTATTATTATTACCAATTTGCTCCACAGTTGTAATATTCCTTCATCAATAAATTACATGTCATTCTGATAATGTCCACATTACTACTCTCCAAGCTAGTGATATTCACTTTAACCCAGGTCCTCTTCAAACTTCCTATCCTACTTCCAAACATATCAAACACCTCTCAATCACCTACCTTTGTAGTATCAATAAGAATTAAACGTAATTGGAATGTTGGACTCGGCAACACTCATTTATACTAATTTCCCTTACAAAATCTTGGCTAAGTGAGTCCTTCCATATTCCTCAGTCATTTTCCTCTAATTATATAGTTTTTGCTTAGGACAGATTGATGTCCATACAAGGGGAGGTAAGGCCCTGTCCATTAAAAATGTTGCAAATCTTATTTCTACCACAACAGCAAAAAATAACTCCTCTTCAGACAATCATATGCTAATACTTCTTGGTTGCCATGCTAAACTATTTATTGCTGATGTCTATAGTACAACCACTGCTTCTCGAGCCTTCTTTGAAACTATATTATTAGCTTCTTAAATTTACTAGATGTCATAAATTACTTATTTTAGGTGAGCTAAACCCTGGTTTGCAAAGCTCAACAAAGCTACAGATCAACACTGTTGCCTCCTATAATCTCATTCAGGAATCCAGTGAAGATACTCTGCATAATTATAATACCTTCGAGCTCACATTTCTATAAATAATACTTACCAACATAGATGAGGAATTCCTGACTTTATTAATACTCCCCAACTCCCTCAGTGGCTACTGCCACATGTATTTCTATATGTTCCCTTAAAATTAAAGAATCCTTTTTTCAAATCATCCAGATCGGGACCATTTCAGACAACCTAAAGGCATTCTTACCTCCAAACTTGCTAACACTGATTGACTCCTCTCTGCTCCTGTCCTGATCATATTTCTGCACTGTTCATATTCTACAGTATAATTATTAATATCATAAAAGATCTGTTGGTCCGTATTAAACTTGGGGTCCTTCCTGGTCTGACTGGAAATGTGATCCCCTCAATCCTAATGAACATAACATACCTTAAACGTAATGGCTAAAGCTGAGTATTGCACTCCAACAAATAGCAATAAGCTATTGAAAAATGTTTGGAATAGTCAAAACAAAAAAAAAACACATTCTTACCTACAATTTCATCCCCAAGACCTGTACAAGTTACAAACCTCATATATCTATACTTACAGACCGAATGAAAACATTGCTCTCCTACCTAATCTAATCAACCATATTTTTTTATACTACTCTTAGTCTATATCCTCCATTCTCCTGCATAAATTCTTAGAATACTCAACTTTTCATTTTTGGTTATTACTAAACCAAATGTTGAAAAACTGCTTCATATCATAAACTATGCTTGTCTTCCTCACTTCCATTTAATTCCATTCACCAAGACATCTTTAAGTTTGGAAATAAATTATTCAGCAAACCCATTGACTTTGTTGTGAACCTCATCATCATCATCATTAAACAACCCCCTTTTCCTATTTTCTACATTGGGTCAGGGTATTGTGTCAACTGTCAAAATCTTTCTCTTTTCAATGCCACTTTCCTGGCTTTTTCGACTATTCATCCACCTCTTTGCTGGATGCCATTGATTTCTCTTGCCTTTTTCCTATTTGTCCCAAATCATCTTCACCAGATTGTCTTCTGCTGTTCTACATGTGCCAGAACCACTGTAATCTGTTCTCATTGACCTTTTCTGTAATTGGAGTTACTTTGGCTTCTGCTCTTATGTCCTCATTTCTTCATCTGTCTCATACTGGTCATCCTACCACTCATTTCAGGCACTTAATCTCCATCACCTCTAGCTTCCTCAATTGCTCTGACTTTACTGCCCAGGTTTCTGTACCATAATGTAGTACTGGTTGCACCACTGTGTTGTATACCTTACTTTTCAGCTTCTTTGTCTTTCCAGGGGCGGTCAGTGCTATAGGACTGCAGCCCTCCCACCTCAAAACAAAAAAAACACAAATGTGAAATATAAAATTAAAAAAAACAAAAAATGTATTTTTTACGAGTACCGGAACTTCCGCGCATGCGCAGACACACTCAGACTGCCCCACAGATGCCCAGGAATCTGTGCAAATTCTGACTGCCTGAGTCAGCAGTCCAGATACAGGGAAGGTATTTTCTGCCCCGCAGATGCCTAGGAATCTGTGTGGTAGATGACCGCACAGAACAGAGGAGCTCCGGACTGCTTGATCCGCAGACAGGACCAATCAGGAGAGAGGTAAGGTTAAGCTCTCACAGGGATTTGAGCATAGGAACAATCAGGCGAGAGGTAAGTTGAGTTTTAAGCTCTTGCAGGGAAGCGTTGAAGTCGAGGGCGGGTTTGGATATTTGCTGCTTCATGGATTCGAGTTTAAGTAGTGAATTCTGGACACACATTTAGTGTGTGTGTGTGTGTGTGTGTGTGTGTGTGTGTGTGTGTGTGTGTGTGTGTGTGTGTGTGTGTGTGTAATGCCCCTGTTAATACATAGTGGTGGGTAGAGATACTCAGGCTTGAACCCTGTACCTTGGATGCAGGTGGCAAGGGCCTGAATTCCTACCCACCACTATTTGTAAAAAATTGCAGATTTTTGCCTCATATTTGTTCTGTTCCTCATAAAATCTGTGATTTCTGTATCTTTATTTTTCCTTCCAAAGGTTTGTAGTGCAGTGGTGCACTGGTAGCATTGCTGCCTGACAGCTACAGGTTCTCTGGTTTGATTTTTGGCTGGGGTGCCTTCTGTGTGGAGTCTGCATGCCCTCCCATCCCTTACAAAGATGTGTCTGGAGTGTTTCTCCCTGCTCTGCTGAAAATTGGCTTTGTTTTGGTCTAAGTCAGACTAGTTTCCTGGTTAGCAAATGTTTAAAAATAACAGGCATTTGAATTTCAGACTTCATATTCTTCAGAAAGTACATGGTAACACAAAACCTTTTATTCTAGCAATTGTCTAAGTTTATAACATGGATATTTGAAATTTGCCCATATTTTTGGGACTGTATTCCCCCATTATTGGCCTCGTCCAGGTATTTTGTGCTAAGGTTAAGAGCTATGGTGAGAACTGAATTCACTGAATGTTTGGGGGCTGTATTCCTTCCATTACTGGCTTTGTCCACATGTTTTTTGCTAACAGGTTGAGAGCTATGGTGAGAACTGAATTCACTAAATGGTAGCCATTTAAGTTTGTCTTCCTCTGATTCAGCTGATTTGGCATAGTGGCATGTTTCTCTGACTGTTTTGCACAGGGTCCCCTGGGTTCAAGATGTGGCAGTGAAATGTATGGTGGCAACACAGCATTTTATTCTAGCAACTTTCCAACATTATACAAGCAATGTTTAAAATGTGTCCCTGGTTTTTGGGCTTTTGTCCCCCCCCCCCAATAAATTTTGGCTTTTTCCAGATTTCTTGTGCTGCAAAGTTCAGAGATACTGCTGAGTGTTGAGTAGATTTTACAAGGAGCTGAGAGCTGCAGGGGAACAAAAGGTTAGTGTTGTTTATGCTGAGTCTGCTTGCATTGTTAATAGCACAACATGTAGTGTAGTACTTGTTTTTGATGCAGAAGGCTGTGGGTTCTACTCCCACAGTAGGTAGATGCATTGCTGATACAGTACTATGTTGTAAAGGGGGTGGATGCTGCAGTCTTTTTTGGCAAAGATACCTGGTAACTATGAACCTGTTATCAGTTTGCCATCCATTCCCTATTGCGGTATTACTAGCTTATCATTTTTTTAATGCATGCAACATAGACAATTTATTCTTCAAGGGCAACAGGCACTTTATTTGTAGATGAAACAATGACATATAAAGTTGTTTGCTAGCAGCAACCTCTTTATTAGTTACATATTTCTTTAATGTGGATTTTACTACTTCAGAGATTGTGCATATTTACTGATACTGGTGGACTATAGAAGGTTGAGTAGACTTTTTATGATGGAAATGTTCTGAATTGGGCAGTTTTGTCATTGGTGCATGCATTTTGTTTCATTGTTTACTGGAAAAATGTTCAAAACAATAAATTTAAAATGTCCTCTAACAACTGTACTGTATTGTACAAGGAATGCAATGTAATACAGTCAGGAAGGTGTATCAAAGAGCATGTGTATGTTTCATGTTCAAGGGGCCTATGATTTTGAAAACAGCCGAAAGTTAATCTTTATCTGCCACTGGCAAAATGTATTTTCTTTGAATGTGGGTTTCAATGCTGTTTCAATGCATGTGAGTTTCAAGGGCAGAAAAGTTTTAATGCTAAGTCTATTTTCATTGTGAGACTGCATTGCTTTAACAGATATCTATTAGAGTTTGTGCTGTAAAATGCAAAATAAAACTTTCAAATGAAATCTAAATCATTGCAGAAGTAAAGCAGTATGCAGTATGCACATTACAGTGTTTATGGTAAATGGGGCAAAATAACCATTGAATGGGACATTGGAATGGCTGCAGGAGGGAGGCTCCATTCAACCATGATTTTGTGAGGGGGGGGGTAGCAAACTCAGACAGCCCCGGTTGAACTATAGCTCTCAGTTGTCCATATTTTTGCAGAATGAATAGATATTTGCTTTTTATTTTTGGTTTGTTCCTCATAAAACTTGTGGGTTTCTAGCAAATCATTTAGGAATTAAGTCACTAAATGACAGACATTGCGTTTCAGACGTCATAACTTTCAGAAAAATGCATGCTAAAGCAAGACCTGTTATTCTATCAACTGTCTTAAGTTTATACAAGAGCAATTTTTAGTAGTGTTTGTATGTTCCCCAATATATTTGGCCTTGTCCAGTTTTCCTGCATTAAGAGTTTGAGAGGTACGTGCAAATCAGTTTGTAGAATTAGGAATATCCAAACCTCTCAATTGTCCCCAATTTTAGCTCAAAATGTTGCTCTCCCCTAATAATCCCTCCTCAAAAGGGTAATTTTGGAAGAAAATGTGGAGGGTTTACAATTATATATAACTGTAATAATCAGTTATAGATTACTTTTATTTCAGAAATGCATGTAGATGCTCTTATTTTGTTAGCTGCTCAAGTTAACAGTGTTAATATTAAAAAGGGGTCCCTTTTTTGACAGGTTCCCAGCTGTATTGTGTGTCAACTTTATATTTTTGCATCACATTTTTGGTCTGTTTTTCATAAAATTGTGGTTTTCTGGCAAATTAGTGGCAAGTCATTAAAGATTGAAGTTAGAAAATAATGGCAAACATTTGAGTTTCAGATTTCATACCCTTCAGAAAATTCATACTAATGCAAGACCTACTACTGTTATATTATCTAAGTTAATAAGAGCAGTATTTAAAAATTGTCCTTATTTTTGGGCCTGTGTCCCACTTCTAGTTCTATGTATGGCTTTGTCCAGATTTCTTGCTCTGAAGTTGAGAGGTATGAGTGTCAGAGCTATCACCATCAGCCAGAGTCATTTCAAATTGTGACATACTTGCTGCACCCCACTCCCCATTGTAGTGGCTCTGGATGTGTCCAAAGAAGGCAAAGAGCAGTTATGCAGTGTAAGTGTGCAGAGTATTCCCCCATCGAAGGTAGACCACAAGTACGACCGTGGCTTTTCATCTCTCCTTGATTTTGCAGAATGTTCTGGTTTTCTGTCATATTTTTATACTGTTGATGTATGCTTCTTATTATTCAGGAAATGCATGCTGTCACAGTGCCCTGTTGCTCTGTTTTTTTAAGTAACAATTATTTAATGACCATCAGGTAAGCTTGTTGGAGATTGTAAGATGCAAGTAAGCTTTAATAAGCATACTGTTAAAGAATTACCAGTATTGAAAGCCTTTTTGTTGTTGCCATGCAGAGAATATTTACATAATTAGATAATGTATAAGCCTTGGGTATTGAAATGCATATGACAGTATTTGTAATAAAAGGACAGGATTACAGTATTTTCTGAAGGTCATTACATTTGTTGGAGACTTGCAGTCATCTTTGCAGGCTTTACCCATAAACTAAACAGAATGCCAAGCTATCATGTGTGGTCCATAACTTGTGCAGGAATCCTTTAAGCAATTTATCTTGAGCTTGTTTCTTGTTTCCCAAAGGAAAGTCACAACTCACACCAAAAAACAGTGCATCTATTCCAGTAGCAATAAAGGCTCTCCTCCGTATGCAATGACCAATAGTAAACACAATGTATTCTCCAAAGTCTCGGACTAGAGACAATAATCCAAAAGAAACAATATATAAAAAACTGTAGATTTATTGATGTAAATTGAACGCTGAACATACAAATTAAATGAACAGACTAAGGGCTTTCATCTCCTTCACGGAGACTTCATCAGAATCTGTTAAACAATACATCCTACATTTAAATACCATTCAAATACAATAATTAATTATTTAATTAATTCCTTATTGGCTGGCTATTTAATTACTGCAAGTTTTAACCATTAATGGTGCAGTATAAAAAATACTAATACATACAAACATTTTAAAAAACAGAAGAATTGAATTCATAATATAGATTGATAAAACAATGGAAATAATTTGTTGCAAAATTGAATTAAAGTGTATATGTGTGAGGAATATATATAATGTTTTAAGTTACTCATATATATTCCTCACACATATACACAGATTAAAGCGCTTAGTCTGTTCGTTTAATTTGTATATTCAGCGTTCAATTTATGTCAATAAATCTACAGTTTTTTATATATCGTTTCTTTTGGATTATTGTCTGTAGTCCAAGACTTGGAGAATACATTGTGTTTACTTGTTTCTTGTTTGCTGTTCAGTTTTTACTTTGATCATGTCTTCCCCATGAAACAAGTAGATAGTTATGTCAGGCAGCAAGTCTTTTTTGGATAGGAAACATTTTTACAAGTTGGGGTATCACAGAGATTGCTACTGTTACTTGGTAATTTTATAAAGCTGAATATAAATTATAATTGGAACTGCAGTGGAAGGAGTAGTGGTTTGAGTTGAGTGCTGCTTGTTTTTTTATACTTGATTTTGACTGGCATTCCAGTAATGTATTTAAAAAGTTATTTATTTTTTCATGCCTCACAACATGTTTCCATCTGGATATTAAGTAAGTTGTCATGTAGCCAGTGCATTGAAATATTTTTTTCTTCTACACTTCATTTTGTCTTGATTGGACTCTTGTAATGACTGTTTGGCACCCAGGGCAGCATATTTAATTAAAGTTCTAGTTGTTGTGGTTTTGAGCATAGCTCCACCCCTTTCTAGTTGGTCACACCCCTTCCCATTGGCCCCACCCATTCATCTGTCTCCTGCAGCCCTCCTTTAATTTGAAGTCACCAGCTGCCACTGCTTACTACATCAGACAGAGTGTGCCAGTTGGCTGTAGCTCCTCTGATTCTAGATTTGATCTCCTCATTCAGACTTCTCTTCTCCTCAACAACCCCTTCCAGATACTTGAAGCTGTTGACCTGTTCCACTATTTTCCCTTCCATCTCTGTTCTCAGCTTCTTCTGAATGCCACCATTTACTTCCATTACAATTGTCATAACAATACTCAGTTTCACCCCATATGTCTTCAGTTTTGCATTCCATTCCCCTACCCTTTTCTGAAGTTCTTGCTCACAATCTGCCTGTAATGCCACATAGTCTGCATACAGCAGGTTAATTGATCTGTCCCATCTGACCTGTTAGCTGATGTAGTCCTTCACCAGTATGAATAGCATTAGATTCAGAGCTAAACCCTGTTGCCCACCCACTCTCATTCGGAACCCTTCAGTGAGGCTGAACCCTGTTCGTACTTGAGTCATTGGGTCCTTGTACGTAGCCTGCACTAATTCTACCAATGTTTCTAGGACTTCAAACCACTGCAAGACTACCTAAATCAGCTTTCTTGGAACCTTGTCATATGCCTTCTCAAAGTCTAGGAATGTCCAGTTGGACTCTTTTGTCTTCTCCAGCTTTTTCTGAACTCTGTCTCTCTACAAACATTAGGTCAGTTGTGCTGCAGCCTGACCTGAATTGATCAGTTCATCTTCCATCTTACTTTCTACTACTCTGTGCATTTATCAGTCACCCCCCCCTCCAGAACCTTCATGCATTGTGATATGAGTTTGATACCTCTGTACAGTTCACAGCTATGAATGTCCCCTTTGTTCTTGAACACTGTCACAAGGATGCTTATTCTCCAGTCATCTGGGATATGCCTTTCTCTCCACACTGCTGTGAGTACCCTCATGAGTCATTTTTCTCCTGTTTCACCAAGCACCTTTATCATATCTGCTGTGACTTTATCTGAGCCAGCTGCTTTCCCCTGGCTTCATCTTCCATAGTGCTGTTCTTACGTCTCCTATGCTGGTCTCCTCCTCTTCTCTCATTGTAGGCTGTGTCTTGGCAGTACATCTTCTGTGGGGTTTCTTCATCCAAAAGCTGCTGGAAGTACTCCTTCCATCTGCCTTTGATGTCCTCTGGACTGGAGAACAGGTTGTTGCTGGCATCTTTTATGAAGGGTGTTGGACTGTCTTCTTTAGTTTTCTCTATCTGCCTTGAAACCTGATGCAGTTTCTTTGTGACATCTACTGAAGTACTTTCCAGATGCTGGTAAAGTGCTTATGATGCCTTTTTTCTTTGCTATTGCAATGCCTGTCTTAGCCTGTTTGTTAGCCAACCATTATTCTTTCCTAGCCTGGTCTATCTTTTATAGCTCCCATTTTTCCTGCAGTATTTCTTTCTTTTGATGACTACCTGGGCTTCTACATTCCACCACCAGCTTTCCTTATGTAGCTAATTTCCATACCTGGCTCAGACACGTATCTGTTCTGTAGCTGCAAATTAAGCATCTAGTTCTTCCCAGCTGCTCTCACCTACTAGTATGTTTGCTAGTACTGCTGCTTATGTATCTTGTATACCTTATGCAAAGTTAATGGAAAGAGGGCCTTCTTTTCCTGTATGATATGCCTTACTTGCATATGTAATTCCCCAATGAGTTCATCTCGCATATAACCTCTAATAACTTCATTTTGCTGGATTGCAACTGTGAATACTGTTTAGAACATTGTATGTAAACTGATGGGATACATTGATTGTTTTGTATAAACTGCTGTTTGAATATTTGAAACTGTTTTTCTGTTTTACATCTTACCATTCTCACTGTATTACATATATTCTATTTAACCCTAAGCCCTTCTTACCTCCTAGATATTGGTTATTTCCCACTAACTCATACATATTAACCTGATTCTATATTCAGAAAACCCAACCTTATCTCTCTCCCTGTCTTTCCCTACTATCCTTGTAGCATTACTACGGTGATCTCTCTTATCTAATCACCTTATCCTCTCTCCCCTTTTTCTTAGGGTATCTGACTTGACCACTAAAGGAGACCTGATCAAAGACTAAACATAGCACAGATGAGGAATAAATGCACCCTCCCAAATAAGAACCTGTGGTCCTGCAAAATCCCAAATGTTAATTTATGTTAACATCCTCCTATTGCACTGTAAATACTTTTCTTAAGGTTATATGGACACCACCGAGCTGCTCTTCTCCCTTCCTTTTGTTTGTATACTAGTTGCTGTACCCCATCACTAACTTCCTACTGATTTTTTCCTCACCATCTGTCTTCTTTTTTTCCTAATACTTAGTAGTTCCACCTGGCTTTAAATCCTACTAGTTTACATTAAAACAATAAAGCCTATCCTCTGCTCTACC
The DNA here is from genome assembly GCF_019279795.1 of Protopterus annectens. Lineage (NCBI taxonomy): Eukaryota > Metazoa > Chordata > Ceratodontiformes > Protopteridae > Protopterus > Protopterus annectens. Next base: position 502,470,099 of record NC_056751.1, on the reverse strand, counting down.
AGCTATATTCTGAAACTAAAAACCTGAACTTACAGATTTTTTGTTCCTGCTGTCTGCCACAATCTGGTGTAGCCCCACTCCATTTGCCCTCACTCTGCTCAGGCTCACTCCACTCCCCTACCCTACTCCCAATTCCCAACCGCCCCCATTATACCTACATTTATACATTTGTTATATCATTACCTACTCCCACCACCTAAATTCATCCACTCAGAACCCCATAACATATAAGCCCACACCCGCTTACTAAACATCCCCTTCCCTCTACCCACTCTATACTTATCTCCTCCCCCACATCCTCCTCCTTTTACACATCTCCTAACTGTAAGCAAATAATCTACCACAACTTATTATCCCTAGACTCTATCTGGATAGTATCATACAGAACCAGTACCTCAGTTCACCAGTATTAATCAGCTCAGGCCAAACATACCAAATTTTCAAAATGTACAGATTACCACTAACCCAGCCCAAAAAACATCAAATGTCTTACTTCTAAATTTGAACCTCAGGAACCTTGCAAATAAAATACAAGAATTCCATGCATCCCTTTCATTCTACTCTTCAGATATAGCTGCTTTAACAGAAAACTGGTTAAAACCTGAACTAAGTAACAATGAAATACTGTCCCAAGGTGCAATATCCATAGGCTAGGCAGACCAAACAAATGTGGAGGAGGCATAGCTTCATTTATAAATACACTCAAAAAATCGAACACCTAGACCCAAGCTCACCAATACTCAATAATGCAGAGAAGCTATTTACTAGACTTGAAATAAATCTCAACAAATTCATAACAATTGTAGCCACTTATATCCCACCTGTAAATAATCCTATCATAATTGAGGGCTTTTCCACTAGCTATCCTTAACATATAGTCAATACATAGTCATGGGCAACTTTAACGTTGATTGGCTAACCAATACCTCAGACACTCCCTTAAATTTCATAAACCTGTATGGATTCTCCCAGTTGATACAGTCACCAACCAGATAGATAAAAAAAAACAATAGACAGTCAATATGAGACTGTATCCTAACAAACAAGCCATCACTAGTTAAGCATTCAGGCTGCCTCCCAGGTAGTATTAGTGACCACTCATCCATCTATTTAACAGGACAATAGTTGTATTCCCCCAAAAGCATTATATATAGACAGATTCATAACAAAAAGAACTTCTCACCTCAAAATTTCATATCAGACCTGCAACAATGTGACTGGACTCAAGTATCCACACTCTCATTAGACACAGCTATATCATATTTTAATAATACATTCTTAAATATATTGAACATCCATACACCGCCCAGAACTATTAAAGTAAAAACAAACTATTCCCCCTGGCTAAAGAAAGACACTAAGCTACTACTTAGAACCAGGGATAAAGCCTGGGCTCATTATCAGTCCAATAAAAAACAGGTCACCTCGACATTCTTATTGGCAACTCAGAAATAAAGCTAAGAAACAGATTAAAAATGATACATTGTAACCCCCAAAATTTTGGGCTACTATAAATCAGCTATTGCAACCTGGTTAAACTTCATCACCAACTCCTTCTAATACAAATACAAATACTTCATACAGTATTGCCACATAGTTCAGCACTTACTTCACAAACTCCATCTTAAACCTAACCAAAACTCCCTGCAGTACACCTCTAACCATTCCCTTAAATTCTAACACAACTTGTAATACCTTCTCCTTCACCCTCAGTCAAACTAGCACCATAAAAAAGAAGCTATGTAGGCTTAAATCATCTTCCCTTGCTGCTGACAATCTACCCTCTGAATATCTTAAGATAGCTGCCAGTGCAATATCCTACCCAGTCTTCATTTTGACCAGTCAATCCATACTCACACAGTATGTTCCTAAAATTTGTTATATCATTTCACTTCATAAAGGAGGAACCAGTACAGAAATATCTTATTATAGACCAATTACAATTTTATCTGCTATATTTAAATTCTAGAAAAATCTATCCATTCCCAGCTCATAAACTACCTTTTATCTAATAGCCTTCTCACTGATTCCCAACATGGATTCTGACCCAATCACAGTACTACTACAGGTCTTCTAAGTTTCACTAACACCATTAACCAACTCAGGAACAATTAGTATCCTCAATATTCCTGGACATGTCAAAAGCATTTGACACCATCTCACATCAAAAATTACTAAATGAGATTCTGTCTCTTATTCTAGCCAATTCTGCCCTTACATGGTTTCACAACTACTTAACAGACCTAAAACAAGCAATAAAATGGCAAACTGAACTCTCCTCCCTGTTATCTGTTACAGTGGGAGTAGCACAAGGTTATATTCTTGGTCCACTCCTAGTTAGCATCTTTACCAACATACTGCTACCAACCTACCCACAATCACACAATATGCAGATGACTCCATACTCATCAATGCAGCCCCCTCATTCACAAAACTACAAGAAAAGACCCAGCTTTCTGTCACAGCAGTAGAATCATGGCTCTCCAACTCCCAGTTAATTCTACACCCCCAAAAAAACTAAACTCATGATTTTCTCTAACAAGAAAAGCCAAGACCTACAATCTCCCGTCCAGATATATTATTCTGATAATACTAAGATAGAACCTGTACCACACATTAAACTACTCAGTGTCACAATAGACAAAAACTTGAAATTTGACCAGCATCTATCTCTAACCATAAAAAGTTCACATTAAATTAGGTTCTCTATACAGAATTAAACCATACCTTATGGACACCACAAGTCAATCTATTGCCAGAACTCATCTGCTCTCTTCCCCACTCTATGTCTCTGCCACTTTCACCAACCTGAAAAAAAAACTGATCGATCAAAACTTGAAGCCTGCTATAATAAGATTGCCAAATTTCCACTAATTCTCCATATAGATCCTATCACTGTCATTTCTTACGCCCGCTAAACTGGCTTGAATTATCCCATCTCCCAACATTCATTCAACTAACAATGTCCCATGCCATAGTATGGCAACCAGAAAAATGCCCAGCACTCTGTAACCTACTTCATCCACAGACTAACAAAAGACAACTTAGATCTTCCAACAAATGTTTAATACAAGTCATAAAAGCTAACGACTATTATGGAGATTCTCTCTACTCTAATAAAATAATCTCCAGAACTTGGGACCTGACCCCGCAGAGCATGCAACCATCTCAAATCCCTTTCAATTCAAGACACTCCTCAAAAGACATCTATCTAACTCCTGGCTGTGCACCTGTCTAACTCTTGGTTAAGTAAAATTCCACCCTACAGGACATTACCCCTGTATGTAGCCAATAATACATTTACTTAAAGGAATTCTTATAAATATTACATTTTTAAATAATGTACCAGCAACATATATTCTCATATATCTGAGCATATACCGTGGCGGTTTCTTCTGAATAACTTGTGTTTAACTGAATCTGTAGCAACTGTAGGAACCTTGTTAACATATGTATACTCTGTTATTCTAAACAACTCAATTAGTTATTTCTTTGTATATGATTGTATTGCTTTTCTTTGTACATGTTTTATCATTTGTAACCTCTAGGGCATTACCCCCCCCCCCCCCGGCTTCTGCTGAAGAAGGGCAACTGCCCATTCGGACTATCCTGGTAAACAAACATTTAATAAATGAATGAATGAATGAATAGTCCTCACACATGCTGTTTTGAGGCACTACCATTCTTCTTCAACTTCACCTATTTCCTCCTATTCTTGAGGTGGTAGAACCCTAAGAAATTCCCTGAACTGCTTTGCTTTCTCTCCAGTCAAATTTCAGGTCATTAGCCTGGTCTCTAAACTTAAAACCTTTTCTGACAACTGCTTGCTGATGATTGTGGCAGCCAGTGGTTTATGCTGTGGGCCAACTGTTTCACTGGGGATGGCTTTGCAGTCACTGATTCTACACTGGTGCCCTTTCCTTGCTAGGAGGGAGTCAACCTGATTTGCATGTTAGCCACTCTTGTATGTGATCTTGTGACTTTCTGTCTTTCTGAACCATGTATTCGCTACTATAAAGCCATTTGCCAGATAGAAGTCTAGAATGGCTTCTACTTGTTTACTCCTGTTGCCCCACCCACGTGGACTCAGGCAGTCCTCGTATCCTGTTCTGTCTGTCCCGATATGTGCATTCAAGTCAGCCATTACTAACACCAATTCATGTTGCCCTGCTTTGTCTAGTAGGTCCTACAACTTCTATCTGAATGCACTCTTTTTCTCATTATCACAACCGTGCTGTGGGCCATATGCTGAGATTATGAATGCTGCTCTATCATTTGGATGGAGTCTGTTTGCCATGAGTCTGTCACTAATTCTTATGACATCCCTCACTATCTTCTGAAGCATCCCTTTTACCACAACTCCTACACCATTTCTAGCCTGTCCTTATCTTGAGTATCAGACTCTGGATCCCAAGCCAAGTGGCTTTGCTGCACTGCCCTTCCATTTTGTCTCCTTGATACATAGGATGTCCAGCCTCCTCCTTACCATCATATCATCCACTTACGAGCTCCATTCTGTCAGTGAACCTACATTGAGTGTAACAATTCTTAGTTCATGTTTGGCAGGTTGTTTGGTTTTATGTGCAGGTTTTGCTCAACAGAATTATCCCAGGCAACTGGACACTGGGCAGCCAGTAGCTTGTTGGTCCAGGGTTGCTGGGCTTTATAGTAGGCAGACAATAGCCAATAGAGGCACATACTCCCCTCCCATCATTAGCATGGGTCCCTGGCATAGGTCTGGTTCAAAACCCACTTATTACTGCATATACCCATGCTCATGCCCATTTGGCGACATTACCAAATCACATAGAGCTATATTTTTAAACTATCTAATGGCTAGCCCTGCCACGGCATGCAGTCTTTGATCCATGTTCTCTGTCATGAGGCTACTGCCCACCAGAGTAGATATTCAAAGTGGCTGGTTTATACAACTCTTTCCCCTAAAAGGGTACGATGTAGAGTCTGTGTTGCTGCCCACAGCTCCATTCTTTGTTGAGTTTAAGATGGCGGTGAGAGGAATCCCACAAAGACACAGGGAGAACATGCAAACTCCCAACAAGCATTGGCTGGAGGTCAGGATTAAACCTTATACCTTGTACGTGGAAGGCGAAGACCTTACTATTATACCAACTGGTCTCCAATAAAATCATTATCAACCTAATTCTCAGAAATGGTATTTTACTTTATAGCTTTAAAGTTTATGTTTAAACATGCAAAACAACATTTTGCTTTGAATAAAGAGTCTACATGCATCTTTATGCACGCAAACCCTTTTTTGTATAAAAAACAAAAGGTCATTTTCCAACCATGTATAAAAGAACATTTTTTTAAAGATCTCTTCCAAACATGGAAGACTTAATTTAGTTAGCCGTGTTTATGGCATTAATATTCATGGGAGGGCAGGAGGTGCTTACATCACTGGTTTCCAGCTCTACTTATCTTGGATTAGCCTAAGTAAGTAATTGTAAATTAGTTATGTAATTGCAATTAACAATTTGGCAAAAAACTAATAATTAAACAGTTTGGCAATTACGTAACTAATTTACAATTACTTACCCTGTGCTAATCCAGTATAATTAGAGGAGGGACTCATAACAATGTAACCACCCCTGCCCTGCCATGAATATTAATACTGTAAACACAGCTTGCTACATTTAATCTTTCGTATTCAGAAGCAATCTTTAAAATGTAATATTTTTTAGGCTGCAGAAAACACTTTTTTTTCACACAAAAAGTGATCACATGCAAACACAAAACACTTTTTTGTTTGGAATGAAATGCTTGTTTCACACCTTTGAAGATGGTCTTTAAGCATGCACTTATTATACTATTACCAAACATTTCAACCCTTTCCTCAGTTAATGGCTTTCACCCTGTCTCTAACCCTTGCTCTCTTACTAACATCCTTGAAATAAATATTTATAATCAAATACTTGACTGTATCAAGAAGTATGACATAATGAAATGCAGTATGGTTTCTAGGGTACAGCACTACAGCTGCTGTTTTCACTCTCGCTCATCATATCTGCCCCAATATTCAGCATGGTAAAATGACTTGATATCTGCCCCAATATTCAGCATGGTAAAATGACTTGATATCTGCCCCAATATTCAGCATGGTAAAATGACTTGATATCTGCCCCAATATTCAGCATGGTAAAATGACTTGATATCTGCCCCAATATTCAGCATGGTAAAATGACTTGATATCTGCCCCAATATTCAGCATGGTAAAATGACTTGATATCTGCCCCAATATTCAGCATGGTAAAATGACTTGATATCTGCCCCAATATTCAGCATGGTAAAATGACTTGATATCTGCCCCAATATTCAGCTTGGTAAAATGACTTGATATCTGCCCCAATATTCAGCATGGTAAAATGACTTGATATCTGCCCCAATATTCAGCATGGTAAAATGACTGGATCTATCTTTTGATCTAAGTAAAACTTTTGACACAGATGACCATGCCCTGCTACTGCAGAAACGTCAAGCGACATGTTTCTCTGATAACATTTTGCAGTGATTTAAAAAAATCTCTCTTCAGTCATACTTTCAATCTTTTCAGGCTAGATAGTATCCCTGTCTCTGGTCATTTCACAGGAATGTTCCACAAAGCTCAATTCTGTGCCCACTTCTGTTATCATTGTTTCTAAATGATCCTTCATGGGATCTCCCATGCCCCAAATATTTCCTATAAGCAGATGACATTGTTCCCCTTAAAGGGGTTATGACTGCCTTTAGCCTATATGAAAGAAATCCATGATAACTTTTGTTTTACCTGGAAGTGGATTCACAAAACTAATCTGATAGTTAATACTCATAAAAATGCTTAATTCTGTTTGGTACACAGCAACAACTCAAACTGGTTCAAAATCATACAGTTACAGATCCTGTGGGTTACCCTCTCTCTTATGTTACTGAACAGGGATACTTGGGTACCCTGTTCTGCCACCAGCACCCCTTTCATAATCACGTGGAAATCTAAACCAACAAAGTGTTAAATAAGCTAAAGCTATCCTATAGATGCACAGATCTTCTTTCATTGGAAGCAGAGCAAGCAATAGCTGCTAATGTACTTTTTTCGTAGGCTTGAATATGGCTAGCCTATTATTGCCTTGCGTGTATCTAACAATACATAAACAAAGACATTGGTAATCTCCAAACTCTGGACCCTACTCAGTTTGGATTTGTAAAAGGCAGATCATGTCTCCTAAACCTGATTGACTTCTTTGAAGCAGTCATCAAAGCCATAGATGAGGGTAAAATGGTTCACACAGCTTATCTAGATCTCGCCAAGGCTTTCGACACCATCCCCCACTCTGGAATTATAGATAAGCTGACTAAACTAGGCATAAATCCCTATGTCAGAAGATGGGTTGCCAACTGGCTCATGGACAGAACCCACACTGTGAAAGTAGCGGATTCCAAATCCGACATCAGACCAAGTGGAGTACCACAGGGTTCAGTCCTGGGTCCTCTCCTGTTTGGTATCTACTTCTCTGAAGTGCAGGCTAACAAAGTTTGCAGATGACTGCAAACTAGGAGCCATAATCGAAACTCCTAACGATGTGGACAAACTACAAAAGGGCCTCACTGAGACAGATACCTGGTGTCAAAGCCATTGCCTGAAGCTCAATGCCAAAAAGTGTATTGTCATCCTCTTTGGTAAAAACTCTGTACCCATGAACTACCACATAGCTGGTAGTCTACTTAATGCCGAAAATGTGATGAGACCTTGGGACACAGGTGGACAGTAGTCTCTTCTTTGATAATCACATCGCCACAGTGGTCAGGAAATCCTTCTACGTGGCTCATCTCATCACAAAAGGATTCTCATCCAGAAAAAAAGAGGTCATTGTTTCCCTCTAATCATCACTCATTAGACCCATTATAGAGTACAACTCCCCTTTGGTATGTACCTCACAAGACATCTACAACAACTGGAAAGACCACAGAAATACCTCACAAAGACGATTACTGGCCTCAAACAGATGCCCTGTGCAGACCGTCTCAAAAAGCTACAGCTTTACTCCATCGCATATCACCTACTCAGGGGCGATCTCTGCCTAACATACAAAGCTATGTCAAACCCAGAGCTGTTGGACATGCTCCACTTAAAGAAATCCCAATCCCTCCGAGCTACACGCTCTAGGGACCTTAACCTTGTCACCACAATAAACAGAACATGCTGGAGGGATAGATTCCTGTCCCAGAGACTTCCCATACTCTGGAACAGACTACCTATCTATGTCAAACAGAGCTCCTCATTAGCACTCTTCAAGAAAAATCTTGATGATTGGATGGGAAATGGGAAATTCACACCGGGAATCACTTCTGTGGCTCTGCTCGACAGGGGCACAGGAAAATAATTTTCTTGGGTGGCAAAAACCAGGGTACATTTTTTGGCTAGGCTTGTATGGGCCCTAGGGCCGATAACCTAGTACCTACCTATGAACCTATGAATACAATTCTGCTCCAAAATGCTGAAAATCCAATCATCAGACTAATTTACCTCTCCACTAACTATGAACCCCATTACTACACTTCTAGCGAAGGAAAATTGCTACCCGTAAGTGACAGGCCTAAACTCCTGCTTAACACATTCTCATATAAAATTCTAAATCCAGCTACTACTCATAGACCTGTGATTCACTTTTGTTTAGGCCTCCTGTCACACTTGTCTCTTGTGAAAGATCATTCTCTAAACTCATCCCTACCAACTAGAAGTTTTGACCTGAAGGCACAAATGAAGCAGACAATGTTATTTCTGTCAAGAAGTCACTTCATTCTTGCTTGTTAGATGAAAACAAATATAACTGCTTCAAAGATACTGGCTAATTCACATTTGCTGATGATGTCATCTTCAATATTCTTTTCATTTCTATTCTCTTCATTTCATATGTAGTCCATTTAAACTGAAAGGTATTTGAAAATAAGGTGTGGGAGATAGGGAGGAAAATGTTACTTTGCTTGTCATTTTTCTTTCATAGATTTCTATGTATGATACTATGTATATTAATACCAATGCAGCTGACTGTTTCTTTTTAGGCTCCCTTGGACTATTTATTTTTAATCATCCTGTTGAAATTACTCGCTATTGTCTGTTTAAATCTCTCGGCATTTGAGTATAATTTATGTTTTACTTTTATGCTTTGTATTACGTTTAACTGCTTTCTAGTTGTATTTTGTTATTACCTCATTAGCTTGGGTCCTTAGACCAGCCAAGTTACTCAGTTAATAAACATTAAATTTATAAATAATAAACATCCCACAGAAAAATGACATACTATCAAGTTATATCACGCCAGCCTTGTTGAATAGGATATTATGATACAGCATACATCAAATAAGCCTTCCTGTAAAATGTAATCTAAGGGAAAGTATTTTGTCCAGGCCAAGGGATATTTAGTCTTCAATGATGTTTTTTAAAGGTTTATCCTGCTTGCTTGCTATATAAAGTGTAGCTAAATAATAAACAAGAGAAGATGTGAAACCAAAATTAAAGGTGTTCAGTTATGAAAGATCCCCTTCCTATTTTCAGTGAAAATAGCTTGTGGAATTGGAAAGAAATGTAAGGTTGCCATAAGAAATGGAAAGTCAGCATCTAAATCATCAAACAAAGTTCTTTGGTGTTATGTATGTAAGTCAAATAATGTATTAAGATAGCCCCACAAAAAAACTGTAGCTTGTCCAGTTGTATTTTTAGAAGGCTATACAAAAATTAAATGTTGCTTGTGTAGACATGAGTGACATGAAGCGATACTATAAACAGGGATATATAACTTGCATGAAGAAGGGCATTTTAATACTTGCACAATAACTACTTGATATTTACTGTATGACTATTGCAAGAAGGTCAGAAAGTAGAGGAATATAGTTACTGGTTATAAGTAATATCTGTTATGCAAAAAAATAAACAATGGGGTACGACAGAACCGAAAAATGCCATTGATACACATGGGTAGCTGCTTGGAAATCAGAAGCCAAACTACAGAGAAGGTTTCATTGTTCATTGTACTTCACAGCTTTGTGTCTCTCTATCCAAATGACTATTTGTTCATCAGAATGTTTATGTAGTTTGGTTTCTTATTCCTACTATTTGTTTTACGGAATAATGAGACCGAATCCATCTTTTATCTAAATTATGAAATGGAATTGAGGTAAAATGGCTACAAGTAGAACAAATGAAGGTGTTGTATTTCACTGCAGACCACATAGAAGTTTGCTTGTATTAATCATTTTATTCTGAAATATCAATCTTAGGGATAAAGAAATAGAGAAAGAAACTTGCTAGATATCTGTCAAGGCAAAACTGCAGAAAGCTGCAGCAAAGGCAAATAACAGGCTAGATTATATATTTAGGGGAAACATTCCAGAACAAAGATCATATTATCCTCTTGAAGACCCCAGTACATCTTTGGTGAGGCCTCACTTCTAGCACTGTGTTTAGTTCTGATGTCTGTGTTAGGATTAGGATGTGAAGCAGATGTGTGGGCAGAATAAAATGAGTGAGGTTGCAAGGGCCACAATTTAAATACTAGTCCAAGATGGCTGAATTTTTTTCAAATAGACAGAGCTCTGTAATCAGTCAGGGTATTTGATTATTCTGCCTAAAACTTGTTAAAAAGTGTACTTTAATTTTAATGTCCAGTTTTTTTTTTTTGCTAGCCTTTTTTGGTTTATATTTAAATAATCATCTGGTGTTGTAGATTATTTTGGTGTTTTGTTGCTTCCCTGCAGTACTGTTTCTTTGCAACAGAGATACTAGCTCCTTTTGCTTCTCTGGTGGAGCCATACTTCTCAACTTCTTAGAGCAACAGATCTGGACAAAGCCTATAATAATGGGGGACAAACGTCCAAAAATAGGGACAACATTTAAATACTGATCTTACAAACTTAGAAAGTTGAAAAAAACAAAAATGCAGTCACCTATTATAGCAAGCTCTAGCTGAAAACCAAATGGTATAGACTCCGATAAAGGATTTTTGCATATTGAAAATCCTTTATCGGAGTCTATACCATTTGGTTTTCAGCTAGAGCTTGCTATAATAGGTGACTGCATTTTTGTTTTTTTCAACTGTTTTTTGTGGTCTTGGTCTAAACTTAGAAAGTTGTTAGAATAACAGTATTTGTATTAGCATGCATTTTCTGAAGGATATACAAAGTCAGAAACTCAAATATCTGTCATTATTCAGTGACTTTACTCTTCTGTGATATTCCAGAAAACCACAAGTTTTATGAGAAACAGACAAAAAATATGAGGCAAAAATCTGGACATGCTACAAAAATCTGAACAGTTGAGAAGTATGCGTTGAATTATTGCTTGGAAATTTTTTTGCCATCCTTCTGGCCATTCAAGAATATGTCTCACTGCAGCCTTTTGGTGTCTGTACATGCAGAAGTGGTGTTATGTTGCATCAGTATCTTATAATCTAAGAACTGTTATACAATCAGTAGTTGCTTCCCTGCCTGTAATTTAATGTTATTGTTGATGTATTCATTAAAAGCATTGGTTTATAACTTGTTAATGCATGCTTTTGCTGTCTTGTGGAACTTAAGAGTATACAGAATATTTACATGCAATAGGCGTATAGAAAGATACTAGGTCAATGGTCCTAGAGTCCTTAGAAGCCTAGTCGTATTTATCCAAACTTGCTCCAATTGTTGGTGGTTAGATGAGTGAAGTAACCGGAAGAAAGGGTCTATGGTAGTTAAAACTGACTTTATCTGTCCAGGAGGGACATGGGCCCCACCTAATTTGTGGTCACCCATCTATTGATCTAGGTTATGTTTTAAGAGGGCCAGGGAGGTGCTCTGTTTCACGGGAACTGGTGGCTTGTTACAAAAAAGTGGCAGTCTCTGGGAAATGTATATATCTCTCCAGTATGACCTTTTCATGCCAGAGGCTAGATTAAGATCCCTGAGTGAGTGACCCTCCTGCTGTTTGATTTACAAATCTGTAGCATTTCCATCAGGGACAGGTGAGAGACTGCCCTGTAAGCCAGGCACAGAAGACCCCTTTAGCAACCTGTAAGAGATAGAATACAATGACAGGGCTTTCAGTCTTTAAGAGTATGATTTGTTTTGTGTACCCTCTAATTTCTTGGTGATAAAACATCTGTGGACTCTTCAATTGTTACAGGTGTCTGGTGAGGTACATGCAAAGGGGAGCATTGTACTGAATTACTGGTCTGATGAGGGCCATGTATAATGGAATTGTGACATCCTTAGATCTAGATCCAATGCCTTTGCCTATAAGATGTGTCACATAAAAGGATTTCCTTACTGCTGTTGATACATGGTGGTCAAAGGTCAGATTGCTATCCACCTGAGTACCCAGATCACATATCACTGGGTCTACACTTAGGGGGTGTCATCTATAATGTAATTAGCAAGCATATAGCTTTCCAGAAGGGAATAATAATGCATTTTTTTCATATTTAGCTTTAATCTGTGGCTTTGGCAGAAATCATTTGTCTGTGTTAACACTGTCTGCGGTATATTAACATCATTGGGGAACTCGGTAATTTCTCTTAATTTGCAATCATCAGTGAACTTGTTCAGCCACAGGCTATCCAAGTTTGTCTGGACTTATGAGAAATAAATTCTGAACAGATAGGGACCCAGCACAGAACTGTGTGGTACGCCACTGGTGACTAGTCTTTTGCTAGAGGTGAATTCACCCACTTTGACAGTGTGTCCTGTCTATGAACCAGTTGGCTGCCCATCTGGTAATGTAGGGATTAGTTCCCAATTGGGAGATTTTCTGTATAATAACTGAGTGGGGGATTGTGTCAAATGCCTTGGCTAGGTCAAGGTAGGTGGTATGCATGGTCTTTCCCTAGTTTAGGGCCTTGGTGACTTTCTCAAAGAAATCAGCCATGTTTAACAGGCATGATCTACCTTTAACAAATCCAAACTGGGTTGGATCCAGAGTTTGGAGATTACCTAATGCCCTTGTTAATAAGGTCTATAATGATTCTTTCCATGACCTTTCAGATGAGTCCAGTCAAGCTTATGGGCCTATAATTCCCAGGGTCGGGAATGTTTAACAGACATGATCTACCTTTAACAAATCCAAACTGGGTTGGATCCAGAGTTTGGAGATTACCTAATGCCCTTGTTAATAAGGTCTATAATGATTCTTTCCATGACCTTTCAGATGAGTCCAGTCAAGCTTATGGGCCTATAATTCCCAGGGTCGGTTGATGGTCCCCCGTTGTGGAGCGAAATTACTGTTGCTGTCCTCCGTTCTGACAGAACATAGCCAGTTTGCAGGCTGTAGTTAAACAGGGATCCAAGTGGATCTGCTAAGTCATGTTTTAAGTTGTTTAAAAGGCAACCTGGGAAGATGTCTGGTCCCATTGATTCCACGTTTTTGGCCTTAGAGACTGTTGAGCTGACCTGCTCTCTTCTGATAATAGACTGAGGAATGGTGGCAGGTTTACTTTGGGAGGTGACTGGAGGAGACGGGGGGTTGATGTTTTCTCCAAATCTGTCAGCTAGCAGGATGGGTGTTACCTCTGTGTGAGTATGGGTGGTGCCATCCACAACCAGCTCAGTGTATAGGTGGGTATTCCCTTTTCGATTTTGGATGTAGTTAGAGAAAAGTTTGTGATTATCCTTAGCTAGGGAGGCTATGTTTGCTTCGTAATTACCTTTGGAGGACTTGAAAAGATCTCCAATTTGTTTGTTTAAGCTAGAGAGGGAATTCTTCCTCTACTGAACCAGTTCTCTCTTGTTCTTTGACTTTCTTTATCTTGTTCTATAGCCTGTTTATACTAGGGGTCCACCGGGGTGGCTTGTTTTTGTGGCAAGACCTGCTTTTAATCCAGTCGGGTATAGCTGATTCACTACAACTGCTTATAGAAGTCCCTGTTATATGCATTTGAGGGGGCTTTGAAACTACTTATACCATCACTTAGTAGGAAGTAATTTGTCTTTGAAAAATTCTTAAGCATTTTGGAGCTTGATGGGGTGTCTGGTCATATAATTCCACCAGGGAGGACAACACGGGGAGGGGGTGAAATGCTCTCCCAATGTTAGTGAGTACTATGTCCAGGACATTTGATCCTTTTGTGGATGTGCTTTCTTGCTGTTTCAGAGCATTTGCATTGACAAAGTCCAAGAACCTCTGAGACAACATGTTTGTAGTCATGTATGTTTCCCAGTCAATGGTAGGGTAATTAAAATCACCCATGAGTAAGGTGATGGGCTGTATGGCAAGTGACTCCAGTACATCCAGGTAGGAGGTATGCTTTTCCTGTTTCATGACGGGAACGTATATATAGCTGTGATGTGTTTGGGGGCTTTGTCTATAGTTAATTGGACATGGAGTGGCTCAAAAGAGTTATACTGTTTGACTAGCCTTGAGGTGTACTTATCCTTAATGAAGATGGATACACCTCCTCCTATAGTTCTTTCATGCTCAATTTTTGGTCTGAATGTACAGAGGGCATTGTAGCCCTGCATGGCAGGGGTGCTTTCAGCACCTTTGAACTATGTCTTGGTGACTGCACAGACATCAGCATCTTCCAAAGTGAGGATTACTTCCAGGAAGTGCAGTTTCTTGGTTAGACTCCTAGCATTGGGCAGCAGTACCTGGAGTTTATCTAGAGAGGATTTTGTTATGTTGGGAGGGTGGTTATTTTGGCACTGCCTAAAAAAGGCACAATAGGGGTGGCTAATGCCTTTACCAGTATCTGTAAGCCTAGGGAGAGAGATGCAAACCATCTTTGGCAAAGCAGCATGACCTGTTGGCCATGTCTTCTCAGGTTGACAGATATTGCATCCCCTTGGACTGACTCCAGAAGCTAAGCCAATTGTTAAAATAATTTTTTGTTTTTATTGTGGCATCATCCTTGGAGAAGGTAGAATGCTGCTTAAGGCTAGGCTTATGTCTGCCTGTGACACACAGTCTCAGTCATGTCTCTCTTCATATAGTCCAGTGAGGTACATCTCAGGTCATTCATCCCCACTTGGTCTATGACAGAATCATACCAGTACTTGGGGTTGAGTGACTTAAGTGCTTGAGTAACTTGATGGATCACGTACCTGATAGGCAGCTAACTGTAACCCACTCCTTATCCAGCCTGCTGAGGGGAATATCCATGCGTCTCACACTAGAGTCACCTTTGACCAGTATATTAGGTTTTGTGGTGTTACACCTTATGAACTTATTTGTTGATACACTGGTGTGTGTGTTTTTATGTGCTGTGGTTGTGTTTTGCATTGTTATATGTGTAAGTGGTTTCCATTTGGGAGGCCTGTTATCTTTTGGTAAGTTAATACTGAGTACCTCCCCATATGGGGTTTGTGTCATGTCCTTATTTAGTGAGTGAAGTGTGTGTATGTTGACAACCTGTTTGGCATTCGATTTTTCCTTATGTGAAAGTCTTGCCTCCAATTTCATAGTATAACTACATCTCTCACATAAAGTTTTTGTTTGTTTCAGGAGTCAGTGTTAATATACATGAGGCAATTGTTAAATTACCTCAGGATGCCCATGTCTTTAAAGCCGACCAGAGAGATGATGGGTAACTGCTTGTCCATGATAGCAGGCTCATACTGTATGTTTTATTAGGGAAGGGAATGGGTTAATTTGACAGGACTGTGCTGATAGCGTAGAGACTACAAGTGAGACCTATACTTTGTGAAGGATAATGTTGATCAATAAGGTAACGCTATTCAGTGCACAGCTGAGCTACTCCTAAAGCAGCACAAAAGCTTGGAAGGGTTTCATTGGCAGATGTTTAGGGAAAACTGAGCTTCCAGGCTTTTGCATCTAAACAGGGCACTGCTCGCCTCCACTATGCAAAGAGCAGCACCTCACAAACATGAGGCTTAAATATGAGCAAAGCGAAACAGGTTTTAAGCCAACTACCAATCAGGAAAGCACACTATAAGCCTTCCACCAGCAATCTCCAACTCAGACAGGTTACATCAGCCACAAGCGTTTAGAAAAAAAACATTTAATGTAGATTAGCTGGTTTGGAGTCCAAGTATAACAAGACCACACAGACTACCTACAATAGCCCTACAGATAACAGATGCAATGTAATACATTGCAATTAAACCAGCAACAGACAGTACTTTTTTTCTTTTTTGAAACTGCTAAAGTACAGTCACAGAAGTGAAAAATAAATACTTAGAATCATTTTGTGTGTTTCCCAACTCAGATAGACCACATAAACACCACTAGATGAATAATACCAGTAATCCAAATGTAAAAGTGCAGTAAAGGAACATCTGGAGTGAAATGCTACCACAAACAAACTTAAATATATGGATACAGCAGTGTACTTTAAACAGCTTATAAAACTGTGATTATGAAAGGACTTCACTTTGTATAAATGAGTCAA
Source organism: Protopterus annectens (assembly GCF_019279795.1). NCBI lineage: Eukaryota > Metazoa > Chordata > Ceratodontiformes > Protopteridae > Protopterus > Protopterus annectens. The sequence continues at coordinate 502,453,732 of NC_056751.1, read as the reverse complement.
GAGCCACCCAATTGTATAATATTTATAAAGGCACTAAAAGCAATTTAAGCTGATTAATAAGTCCTCCAGTCAATAAAACTACATGCAGAAATCTCAAGCGTTTCCCCAACCTAAAGAGACAAGGCTAGCTCACAGTGCACTATATGGAAAATCCACTGACCTCTTGATGTAAAAACAAGTGCTTGCTAGAGCGTAAAAATACTCTTCTGTATCCAACAGCCATCTAGATAATGGATTTAGAGCAATTAAATCAGTATAACAGACAGTGTGAGGCAAAATGCACTCTTTCAAAGTAAGCACAACAAAAGGCAAATAAATAATTCAAGATGCCAACACCAGTGTAGAAAGGGAGGAGTTTATTAAACTCAATTTACAGTAGGGGTGGGCAGCTTAAAATCCCCAGGTGTAAAAGAAAATAACCAGCAGTACTTTTAGTTTATGCAGGCTTGAAATCTTTTCAGGGAAAGGCAAAGACAAAAATTCTCTGTGTATATAAGTATCACGCAAGAAACAATTTAACTAATGAAAACATGTGAAATGTGCAGCCTAGATAATTTGTGATTGTTTCTTACATAAAACAAAAACACCAGGCCAAGCAGATTTCTTAAAACAGAAAACAAAATGTTGCAGGTAAAACAGAAAGCAGCTCTATCACTCACAAACCAGCTTGAAACCGCTTATGTTTACAGAAGAAAAATTTAAAAAGTACTGTTATATTGATTACTGAACCCCACAAATTATGCTATGTCACTTAACTATTTATTACAATGCATAAAAATGAAAGAAATACCACTTTTTCATTTTTTAAAAAATAATTAGATCTATCAGTATTTCAATCTCTTCTTCAAGTAAGTGAAATACGCAAGCTTTGTTTGAAACTGTAGAACAGACATGGTGATGCACCAATGTAAAAGCTAGTTAAGAGCAGTATTGTTTTATGCAATTTTTGAGTAGCAGTTAGAAATGGCTTAATTCCTCATTAGTACTCGATTTTCCACATTTCGGCATATAAAACTGCTGCCCTGCATTTGCCACTTTTGAAGCAAAATGAAAGTGAAGATGAAGAGTGAAGGCTACATTTGTTGAATCCTACATCTTTCAGAAGAGAATGGAGTTCAAACAGATTTCCCTGTAAAATTCCAGCTATGCAAGGAATATAAATAAACAAAATGAAGTGCAGGGCACAGAAAATATTATTAAAATAAAACTCTAACACCTTGGAAAAGCTTCAGACCTTTGAAAGGTGTACAAAGATTTCCCTATTAAGCAGGCTTTAGTTGTAAAAGCTGCACAACAGTTAAAACTGACAGATTAAAACTGAAGCCTATACATGTATTTATTTTATATATTTCTAATGATAATTCAGCTGACAGAAGGGTTGAGGGACTCTCTTCATCCATAACCTTGGCTGCAGTAATTAAAGAATGCAATACATACAGCAGAAAAAAGACATTCACATACTCTTATTTATTCAGTGGCATTCAGTAACATATTATGTATTCTTGTGCACAGCTTAGCATATGTAGACAAATTACAATAACATATGCTCTAATATGAATGCAGTAACAATGAGTGATTAATCTGAATATAAAGCAACAGCTGTCTTGGACGTGTACTCATTAAACAGAATCCATAAATAGATTTTGGAAACCATTAAGAAGCAAAGAAGAAAGAATGTCTAACTGTAGAGGCAGTGAGAGCATTTGGAAAAAGTCAAAATAA